>NC_056749.1:92658396-92751689 GCF_019279795.1 Protopterus annectens
CAATGTAGAGGCTAACCGAATGTAAGAAGCTGTAACCAGAGGTTAGCATTGCTTAACACCGTGCAAACCCAAGCACACCCGCTCACAACTGCTTTAATGTGCCTTACTCCCTCCGTATCCAAAGGCCTTGTTCTGCCCTGCAACAAAATAAACGGTCTCTGCAAGGCTAGGAACCAGGACTCTGCACACACAGCTAATGTGATTTACCAATATGCCATGGCAGATATAGATAACGGACAGTACCACAAACATATCATACAGTGCAGTCATTCAACAGTATAGGAATGTATCCCATCATGTAGATGTATATGTGAGTGTTTGTGTCCAGCATATAGGTACATACATATATAGAGATATATCAGGAACATACCATGTGGCAACAAAGCATTACAAAAAAAATTAAAAGGGAAACACCAGTGATGCCTGCATTATATAGTGGTGTTGTCCTATGTAATCTCAAGACTCCCTCAGACAGACATGCGTCATTCATACACACAAACAGTTGCACATTGGCCGTATACATCACTCTGTGCATGTAATGTACATTAACACAACAATACCTGTCCAATCATTATGTGTGAATAGTACTCTTGCAAGGTGCTGTGTGCAACATCATCATCATGATAAAGGTAAATGGGGTAACCATAGAGGGACCTGTAGTGTTGTGTGTACAATGGGGTTGTCCTCATCACGTGTACCTGGACCATTTAGGAGTGATGTGCATACCAG
Organism: Protopterus annectens; assembly: GCF_019279795.1. Lineage (NCBI taxonomy): Eukaryota > Metazoa > Chordata > Ceratodontiformes > Protopteridae > Protopterus > Protopterus annectens. Next base: position 92,659,126 of record NC_056749.1, read on the forward strand.
GATCGTGTGCCTGAGGGACAGCGGTGAGGATAACAAGAGTATGTTGTGATGCATATTAAAAGGGTTACATGAGTCTGGTGGGCACGTGTGTGAAATGGACAGCTATGTATAGGGCAGATGTTGTCCTAAGAGCCGATTGGCCTTATGTTTCTGTAGGGTGAGGGTCAGATGTGGGGGAAGGAGAGTAGGTATGGCCATGGAGGATAGGTAAGGTAGGATCACAGACAAGACAGCATACAGGGTCAGTATATGACACATGTGGGGGGATACATCTCGGACGGGGATGGGTGTTCAGCATTCACAAGCCAATGGGAACAGTGGGACGGAGGTTTCCAGCCATGGGCAGCCACCATTGCACCTAAACAGATGCAAAGGAGGCAGTGCTAGGGGCTGTCTAGGAGGGGCAGCATCACCCTGTAAATATGACACTCCGCCCTTGTGCTTGCGTATCTGGCTTTGGAACCCATTAGTGAGCCCTCAGCACAACACATCTGGGACCGTACGACAGCAGACATGTTCCTGTCTGGTCCTGTTCCCAGGGGGGACATTCCCCATCCTCAGTGGTGTTACCACCAAAAGGTAGTGCAGAGCCAACAGAGGTTGAGGTCTAAGGCTGGGCCCCAGATGTGCTGGTGCCCAGTGCCATGGTCAGCTGAAGTGGGACAGGAGGTTCTGCCGGGACCTCTCAACCCATACAGCCTATGGTGTTGCAGTTTAAACCCACATATGGCTTAGTGATAGACAACAGCCATCAGGATTACCTACAACAGTATGCATAGATATCACCATCAACCCAACACACAGATGGTATACATTTGCAGAGGGAGCACAACACATGCATATATACACTGCATGACATCTGTACGTGTAGTAGATATGTGACCGCTGCTATGAACAGTTGCCCATTATTGGCTTGTCACTGGGAGCCCCAGACAGTGTATGTCATACCACTGTTTCATGTGACATATGTCTGGTCAGGGATGCAATGGCAGTAACACATCCCTATCATCATGTACTGTCTGCAGTCCTCACATTATGCTCCTGCTGTGCACAGATGTGTTTTCAGTGTGTAACACAAGAAACAAATAGTTCCACACACTGACCAGTTCACAGATGGCCCTACAGATGGGGGTCGCTCATGAACAGAGTATAGTCATGTCTCTATTAAAACATGCAGAATAGCCATTACCACACACAACATGTTAAACAGGCAGTAGTCTCAATGCAGCATAGCTACACTTACATGCTGTAGTCATGTGTGGCACATCACCCTCCTGTCTTTAGGCTATTTCCCACTGTGTATGATGTTTGAGGTATATCCAGATATCATCTGTGATGCCATTTAGGAACGCCACATCCAGGTACCACTCACAGCAACTGTCATGGCCAAATACCAACATGTTTTCCTAGATAGTGTACTGTGTTTATCATGTGAATGGCTATGGGAACACCATCACAGCTGCTCCACATGCAATCAGATAGAGGAGGACTGCAGTAGGTGCAGAGACCATTACCTGATCATGTCCATCACTTATAATACACATGCTGCTGCTCAGCAGGTGTACACCTCGACATCCACCAGAGAGTGTGTGGGAGGAACAGGCAAAGTGCACCAGAGAAGGGCTTGGAGACTAAACCCTAAGCATCATCTGCCACATGCCTAACAGTACAGGGGTCAAACCTGTGACTGACTAGTCATTACTATTACTTGTGCATGAAGTTACTACATGTGTCACAAAGCCGACATGTTGCTTTGCTGTAAGAACATATATGTGTGTAGGTGAGAGACATCTGCAACATAAATATAGCAGACATACATTAGGTGTAGCACATATGGATGTCCACGTGAATGGATGCCATTGTCACCACAACCACACTCTCTAATGGACTCGCATTGACACTCTTTGCCAGGGCCACAAATACACAACCTAACTACTTAGATTTCCACTCTGCAGTAATGCACAGGTCTACATACACCACAGGGGATATCTGGAGGTTCTATGGACTAGGGCATGTGAAAGTGTTTGACATCTGTTGGTATGCCAATGAGGGTTATACTGGGGGTGACTGTGGTTGGGAGCATCATAACCCACATGCAGACACAAGGTGCCAGTACTGACATGCATGTATGCATTGCTTCATGGGTGTGTCGTGGCTGGCTGTGCAAGATGGGTGTACAAGGCTGGGTGAGGGGTAATCCTTGGCATCGCATCACCCGTCAATGGTGTGCAGTGCGGTACAGGGGTGCAGTGTCTGCAATGTCCCAAACAGATGGGTACTGATGATCTGCCCTGACATCCTGGTTACCAATGTGTACGGCCATAGCTTTGGAATGCATGCCATGTCTATGTTTGATAGTCCTTGACATGGACATTGCCTGGGATGTGCATGCCCCACAATACTGTACAGTGACATGTACAGGTGTACCTGGTTTGGCAGGCACATGTTGTGTACACAGACTGTTATCCCCGATATGCCAATACTGGCCTGTTGTGTCGAAACCTGCTTATAGTCAGCAGGTCGACCCTGCACCTACATTGATAGCATGATACAGGTATTCCCTGGTGTCAGTGGCATTGGTCCATACAGGGCACATGTGTACGGCATTGTATGGCCTCTGTGGATCACATTTGATTGCACCACATATGTTGCGGGCATCCAGTGGGGAACATAGTGAAGGCAATTTCTCATCAAATATGTGCCTATTGTACCAATGTACAGGGTCCCATGTCCACTGCAGCCCACTGCATTCACACCATGCCTACTATCTGTCATCATGGTACTAGCAACATAGTGGGATACCCTAGGCAAGTGTGTTGGTGTATGGCACATGGGTGCAGGACATATACCGGGTACTAGTAGGGTTGCATACTTTGTTCACCAGGCCTTTTGCAGATGTAGGGGTATGGCTTGCCAGCACAGTCCTGTGGCTGATGGACAGCTGTACTCCTTGTGAGGTGGCCAATGTGTCATAAGACGGACACCATATAGGAAAACTACAAAATCCGCTCCCCAACATGTCCAGTGGTTAGACACTCACAGCAACCTCTACACAAGCTCTGACAGCCAAACACACACACTTGCCATGTCCTGTATTCGAACCCCTAACTACCATATCACACTGCAACAATTCGCACTTAGGGTACACGCTACAGCGAATACTGGGTTACAGCACTCTTACAGGTGTATTCCTAGGTTGGTGACAACAGCAGGATTGGCAAAGGTGGTCATGTGATTTGTACAGAGAGTACATACTGTACAAAGCACTGTACTTGTCTCATGCAGACAGACATACACACACACACACACACACACACACACACACACACACACACACACACACACACACACACACAGTTGGCAAGTCTGGGATTAGAACGCCAACCTAACTACTTTATCAGACTACAACATTACGCAGTTAAAGAACATGCTACCATGATTACTGGGTCACAACACTCCCAGAGGTGTATTTCTAGGTGGGTGACATCATCAGCCTTGCCAAAGTTGGGTATAGGAATTGTATGGAGTGTGAGCAGTCTAAAAACATTATTCTGTCCTCAGGCAGACGAAGACACACACACACACACACACACACACATACACACACACACACACACACACACACACACACACACACACACACACACACACACACACACACACGCCAGTGGTGGGAACCGAACACCTACCTCTCTACAGATAACTATTACAATACTACATAGTTATGAGTCGCACCACAGAGACTACACATTTCAAGGCTGCCATTATGACCGTCTAGGAATGTGGACATCAACAGGGATGCTGGCAGTTAAGATGTACATACCTGTGAACCTGTGTGTTTAAAGTAGGAATCCATCCTGAACTAGTGTATGCCCATCTGTGGAATGGACGACTACTATCACTATGCAGGGTTACAATGGCCATGCTCATATACATAGAGGCACATAACCAGCACAAGGTGTCACTGGGCATGCTCACACACTTAGTAGCACAGGGCTGTTCAGAATGCACTATGAGTCCATCTACACAAGGATATACTGGGCATGCTCATACACTTAGTAGCCCAGGGCTGTTTGAGATGCACTCTGATTCTAAACACAGAAGGCCACATTATCCATGCTATTACAGTTAGACATAAAGAACATATTGTAATGGACTCTGGCGTAGTAGTTGTCATTGTTAGCAGGAAAGCTGCACTACGTATAACTGACACCGGTCTTATACATAACGTCTGTTGCTGTCCATCACCTTAGATGCACTATTCTATACCAAGCACAATACTACCACTCACAGTGATGTCTTGCTTGGAGTGGCAACTGTTTGACCTACACAGTGAGCCAATGTCCTGTTGTAATTATGAGGTTGTCCAGTGTTTGTCATTCTGCGATGGCATGACTGAAAGTAGACAGGCCTTTGTCACATATCACATGCATCCATGGTTCAAGGGAGTGGGGATAATACCTAGGTCACATGCTCCCATATAGTGCCATTCCAAGGAAAATGTCCTAAACACAGGCTAACACCCTGACACCTAGAAGACAACTGCATTGTATGCTTATGTTAACCAGTGCTAGATGTGTAGCATTCCTAATCACAGCTGCTCACTGTAAATCCAACAATGGTGAATACTGACATATGTGCAGTGAGGAACACCTGGCTGAAGGCGCTGTAGTGCACAATAGCACTACCACCATATACCTCAGAACCAGACATGTGGGCCATAACACAGATAAATGCCACTCACATGTACTAACCAGTACTCCCACAAAAGGCATCACAGATGAGTCAGGTGCAGGACAGTGTCAAAAGCTGCATTCTAGGATGTAACCCTCAGACACCACCATGCCCTCGGACCACCAACACACATCCATACATGTGGTAGGACATATAATAGTACAACACCATGTGACCCTTGACCAGTGGATTGTACCTAGCTCTACGTCAACTGTGCAGAGTACCCATGTAGTGATACAGTTGCATCATGTGTTATGCAATGCAATGATACCACTGTTTGTAACCAGGTCAGCTGTACACATACCAGGGGCCCTCGGTTATTTACAGCATTAACAGATGACTGTTGCTGTACACCAGTAAACACCCTCATGTTTGGATATGACATACATGTATCTGCCCTGGATATGTACATGCTACACACATACAACATATATGTAAATAGCATAGCTGTTGTCCTTTGTGCAGACAGGTGGCTAGAGCCATTACACACATGCACATGGAATGTAGGTCCATGGCTGCTGAATGCTAAAAGTACATAAGGTGTGATATCAATGTTGACAGAGGTAACATTCCCTTTGTACTGGTCACCCATTACACCTATCATATCATACATCAGTCCATGTGTCATGTATGTCATTACACATGTCCACCAATTGCAATGCCTACAAACATGCCCAAATGACAGGAATGTAGCACTTACACACATGTACATGTAGTGATGTGCATTCAGATACCATGCGTGTGCAGTTGCTGATGTATGCAGGTGATGTGTGTCTTAGTACATCATGCAGTTGCAATGCAGCCTCAGCATTGCCAACTGTATATGGTGATATGCTTAAAGTTCGGAAATATATACCTCAGGTATGGACAGCTGTGTGGACATAACTAAGTGGTGGGGCATCTTTGCAGATGGATGTTTGCTGAGGACAGCTCACAGGTGGGTCAAAAGCGGTCCTACAATAACCTGTGTAACCGCTAAGCTATGGTATTGTTAATTGGAGGGGAACACACACAGAACATAAACAGCAGTCAGGGTGACACCGAAGGTAAATCACTTGACATGTAACAGTTAAGACCTCCCGTGTGCATATATCAGCACAGTTGCCAAAGGAAGCATCAGTACACATTGTAACACATGCAATACTGCTGTAAGTCTGTCATACGTATCATGAGATAGGCAGGTGTTTAATTCACAGTACTGGCATGTGTGGTTGCGTGTGTGTCCATATATGTCATGTATGGTGGGGAATACATCTCAGTTGTTACTCACTCTCCTGTACACTGTTGTAGACATCTGTACAGACTGCAATGTAGAAAGCAGGACATAGGCAGGGGTGTCTATCTCACACATGTGAGGTATCTGTATGTGCATGACATAGGTGTATTCAATAGTGAATGGCACGGTGTGTGTGTGTGTATGTGTGTGTGTGTGTGTGTGTGTGTGTGTGTGTGTGTGTGTGTGTGTGTGTGCATGTATGGCTGCCTGGTCCCTGGAGTGAGGATGTATGTTACCATAGTGAACTGATAAGACCCCTCCCCCATCCAGGCGATGCAATCTACTATCCGTGTTGATGTCCCCAATCTTAGGCCATACTGACTACCTGTACATGTGTAATCTCTGTGGCACATCATGTAAGTGCACAGTACTGTAATGATGATTTGCACATAGGCAAGGGTCCTCACCTCAACACTAGCAACTGTGTGTGTGTGTGTGTGTGTGTGTGTGTGTGTGTGTGTGTGTGTGTGTGTGTGTGTGTGTGTGTGTGTGTGTGTGTGTGTGTGTGTGTGTGTGTGTGTGTGTGTGTGTGTTACTGTATTGGTGAATCTGTGAATGTGTGGGTGTGTTACTGTGTCTCTGAATACATGTGTGTGAATACCTGAGTGTGTGGGTGCAGTTGTGTGTTCGCATTCTGTCATGGGAACGTGTATTACTGCTTCCCAATGAGGCATCACGCTTCCCACTGGCCTATACCCTTGTCATCAGCTAGACCTTTCTCTTACCTCCCCACTCCATGTCACTATACCTGTGATGTCACCCAGTATGGATGTCACTTCTGTAGCCACAGTAGTTTAATACACAGCTATCATGCTCTTGGATCAGTAGATATGTAGACATGTTTGTAATGTGGGACTTTCTAACTGTGATGTGGAAGCTGCAAGGTGCATGCTGGTATTTTCATACATACCTGTGAGTAGTCCACATTTACATATGGGACACTAACTGCAAACACTGACATCCACCGGCACATGTAATTAGACCTGAAGGAAGAAAGCAGAACATCATGACCAACATGCAGTTACTGTTGTTACAAAAGACACATACTATTAACAGTACAAAATGCATTGTAAACCTGTACTACATGGTATGTCTGCTGCCTGTCAACAGTACACAACAATCTACACTTATCTTCCAAGTCTGTTCACCCTGTGCATCAGACCATATGAGCATGTCCCTGCACCGATGGTGTGGATGACAGGGATGTGGCACAGGCATCATCATATGCACAGAGTGATAATGTTTAACAGAGGCCTAGGCTGCACCATTGGGTGACATCATGTGTGTGGGTTAGGGCCTTTGATATAATTGGGTGTGTGTGGATGTTATGCATCTTTGTGTTGTGGTGCCTTACATATGTTTCTGGTGTGTGTGTGTATGTATGCACACAGTTCTGGCATGTGTCTGCCCTACACAGGGGTATTATTGACAGCAGCAGACTGTACAGGCCAGGTTTTACAGGTCATGGTGTCCGGCCATGGCCACGTGATCTGTGCCTGTGAGAGGTTGCACGGGCACTACCAGGCAGAGGTGCAGATTGGGTACTGTCTGATGACACATGTTCACTGGAACCGTGTCCCTGCTGGGACCGTCCAGGGCCACATGCATGTGGCCTGCTGTGTTGTGGTATGGACAGCACAGCACCAGCTGCAATGCTGCTGCCACTGCCACTATGGGAGCGGGCATGTGAGGTATCTCATTCACATAGACCTGAAACAGGTGATGTAGCAGGCCTACGTTCATGTGCCCGATGCCTCACTCCTACCAGATTTTCCAGCAAAGACAGCTCATGCTCGCAGATTGTCATGCCAATGTGTGTGTGGATGTTATGCATCTTTGTGTTGTGGTGCTTTACATATGTTTCTGGTGTGTGCGTGTATGTATGCACACAGTTCTGGCATGTGTCTGCCCTACACAGGGGTATTATTGACAGCAGCAGACTGTACAGGCCAGGTTTTACAGGTCATGGTGTCCGGCCATGGCCACGTGACCTGTGCCTGTGAGAGGTTGCACGGGCACTACCAGGCAGAGGTGCAGATTGGGTACTGTCTGATGACACATGTCCACTGGAACCATGTCCCTGCTGGGACCGTCCAGGGCCACATGCATGTGGCCTGCTGTGTCGTGGTATGGACAGCACAGCACCAGCTGCAATGCTGCTGCCACTGCCACTATGGGAGCGGGCATGTGAGGTATCTCATTCATGTAGACCTGAAACAGGTGATGTAGCAGGCCTACGTTCATGTGCCCGATGCCTCACTCCTACCAGATTTTCCAGCAAAGACAACTCATGCTCGCAGATTGTCATGCCATGGTCAAGGACTCCAACCATGTCACCCAATCATCTATCTAAAGCTTCAGCAATCTGCTGTTGAGCATTTACCATTGCCTGAATGTTGTTGTTTAAAGAATGGACAGCAGCCCTCTGAAGCCTCTGATCTTCTTTGTTGTGCCATTCAGCATGTGCCTGTGCTTCCAATACAGCCCAAAACATGCATCTGGTGACACCAGCTGCTGCGCTCTGTCTTGCAGGGGCATGTTGACCAGAAGTCCTTCTATGAGCAGCACTGTCCACATGCCTGTGTGGGCCATCACCATTCAGTTGGCTGACACCATAGTTTCATAGTTTCATAATTTCATAGTTTCAGTACTAAGCTAGCTGCCCTTGCGAGCCATTTTAAGCCTAGCCAATTATCCCTTGTGAGACTCAAACCCTGCACCTTGTGTTTGTAAGGCAAACACCTTAGCCTTTAAGCCACCCTTCCTTTGGTGTGCAGGCACACCTTCCATAGCCTCCACACTTTTCTGTTCCAAGCTACCACACACCAACTGTCCTTCCTCTATGGCCACTGGTGATGAGGTATGTGTTGGCATGAGAACTGTGTGCGGTGATGAGGGGGATATAGATGGAATGGCAACCAATGGCACAGATTCAGCCCCTGAGAACCCTGCCTGTGCCTCAATCATACATTCGTCATCACTGCTAGAGTCTGTGGGGACACTAACATCAGATGGATCACAGGAGGGGAATGCACCTACATCACCTGTGAGGAGCAGACAAGAACTGTACATTACAATCTATACAATAGACACACACACGCACAGACACACACAGAGACACCCAACATGCATATGATATGACAGAAGGCATGCAACATGCATGTGATACGGCAGATGGCATGCAGCTCAGACAGTAATAGTGGTAGTTATCATACATCCCTAGGTTGCACACAACAGCATGCATGTGTCATAGCAGAAGGCATGAAAATTACACAATCATAGTAGTAGTTAGCATACATCCCTGTATTACACCATGTAGACCAGCAAAGTTTAACAGTACACCTGCCTGATGTGTGCCATATGACCTTGACAATCACATGTAGTATGACATGTGATCTGCTGACGTGTGCAATGACATGCATACATGTATAACACAATGGTGTCCTGTCAAATATACAGTGGGGTAATGGTGTCCCAATACAGTGTTGTCTGTCTGCCCTACAGATATGCTGCACATTTAGCTGATGTGCATGGCCATTGCAGGAAATCATGAGGCATCTCAACTGCTATACAGTGTGAGTTACAGACACAGTTCATAGCCATGACTGTGTTCAGATGCAATACATATATGCTGTGGAATGTGACCCATGTCACTGAGGTATATACACACTAAACCATGATGTGGAATGTGTGACACAGATCACTGAAGGGTATACGGATGACACCCCTGCACATCTGCAACCATATTGCTGCTGCCTGGCAACTATGGCCAGACATGGCAAACTCGTTGGTACACCATGTCCCACATGACATCTGTGTACCACACACACACACACACACACACACACACACACACACACACACACACACACACACACACACACACACACATGAGGAGAAAGGATGTCAGTGATGTCTGACACCAGCAAGGGGAATGTACTGTATCTGTGGGTTGATGTGGTTGTTTGTGTTTGTATGTGGATACTGAACAGGGGACTGCTGTCATGTCGTGACACACTCAAGATGTTCAACACATCTTATGTGGTGGATTCATGTCACGCCTACACAAGATGTGCACAGGCCTGTAAGATGTCTAGTTTTCCACATCTGCAATATAACCATTACACAAAGGCCATAGTTGGATCATGTGGAGCCAATGTACGACAGGGTGTACACACAAGCACATCATGTCTACTGTGTGTGTTGCTTCATGTCTCTGGCCATCCTCAATGGCCACATGTGTACATGTGTTGGCAAAATGGTTGTGACAGGCATCTATTTCACATGTCTGTGTTGTCCCATATGACATACACCCATAGATGTCATATGCTCCACTGATGACAGGGTTATGCAGACAAAGGGTGGTATGTGGGATATGTTTTTGAGGATAATTAGGCAGTGTTGCAGTCAGCCCACTAGATGTCATGGACATGTCAGATAGCACATCACATTGTGTGCCATTCATAGCAGGGGTATGATCCACACCGATGAATCCTGTGGGCTGGCCATAGTCCAGCTCACTGTGTAGTACTGTTTGTATTCCCCACATGTGTAGTTCTGATCTGTAGTACATGTCCCTACAGTGAACAGAACCTCCACCATTGTATGCACAGCTGTCCACACATCTGGCAATGACAGTTTTTGAGGTTTCATGTCGGTGTTTTACATATTTTGCAAGTATTGCACATGGGTAGCCATTGTGATGCATTGCAGGTCAGACCTGTATATTGTGACAGGACCATATATTATGTGTACATGTGGTAAATGACCACATGGCAGATAGATCTGTGCATTAACATGCTTGATAAATAATAACAGTCTTACCTGCAATGGGCTGCTGTTGCAGCAGAATAACAGAGGTACCTAAATAGGAGTGACACAGCAGTATGATCATTATCCATGCCTCTATGATAGCTACAGGGTGCAATGTGCATGTTAACACATACACCAGTACAATAGACTATACTATGGAGTATGCATATGTGTTCATACACAGAGTAGCATACTATAGTATGTGGCATGTGTGTATACATGCCTTGCATATGATGTTACATTACATATTGTACAGTGACACATGTAACTATATGGAATATAGTTGTTATATGTGCAGTAGTGACTTACCAGGCAACTGCAGGCTCAGTGGTTGAGAGACACTCACCTCCACAATATCAGCTAAGGCTTGTGGATGTTGTTCTGCACGTGTCCCCAGGTTGACCAGTAGCTCTTTGGTACGTGTGAGTGGGGGCTGGGTTGGTGGCCCACCACCTGTTGCACCTTGTTCCCTGGCAATTGCATTTGCATGCTGTGTATCCCATCTAATGAGTTCTGTACAGTGTCTGCGCACCTGCTGGTATGTGCGTTTGTGGCCACCCACATCAATAACCCTCCTGCAAAGTTCCTGCCACAGGACATCCCACTGCTGTGCATCCTGTGGCAAATGGCTGAACAGGACATCATGATTGTCATGTAGGTATGGGATGAGGGCCTCATCCTCCAAGCGGGTATAAGGTGGTAGCCTTGCACGCGGCATACCTGGAAGACATAATGATGGAGACAGGTCACAGTAACTCACAGAGACATACAGAGCTACAACTGAACATAGATGTGTATCACATTTATTACGATTAAATAGTTGTCTTGGCAAATCTACATGACACTGACACCACTGACATGTTTGTGCCACTCACATTTGACACTCAATGGTGATTGTCACCTGATTACATTGCTCATACTCCATGTGGATGCTGTCTTGATGTGAGCATGTCTGTTTGCCTGTACTGGTGTTCTTACCAATCAGCACATGCCTGGATGTGTCCACATTACTGCAGTCGACCTTGATGCGGTGTATATGTCACATATAAAGACTTACACTTCCTTAATGGACATGACCTGTGACCCTGCAGACTTGCTCAAGGAAGTTTTACATGTATGTGTTTTGCCATATACATCTACATGGCACTGTACAGCAGTTCAACATCCTGCCATGTAGCACCTGTGTTGCACATGTGATACACATGAGACTCTGGCTAGCCAGATGGTATTTGCAGGGATGGATATCAACTATAGAATGTACGGTCAAAGTCAACTAGTAGGCTATATGCCCTGGGCCATGTATGAATCTAGGGTGAAAGGTTACCTAGCTGTAGCTGACAGAAGGGTTTCTGGGGCCAGATGAAGCAGTGCCACATAACTGATCCACAGGGTTAATGATACATTTACCATGCTGTCATCACACCATGTCTGAGAGGGGGCAATGTTCAGCTTTGCTGGACAGGGATGCACAGTATGGCAGGAGTATGTAAAGTGTATGGGACAAGGATCTGTCCAGCATGTGGTGATCCTTGTACTAGGAAGGTGGATATCCATGAATTATGTGTTTGAGATCAGGATGTGTATGTGTAGCATGTTTAACATCACTGGGTTGGACATGGCTTTATTCAGGGTATGCATCATGCCACATAGGGGAGATGGGGATTGGGAAGGCTGGTGTAGGCCATCTGAACATGGCCAATACTGCTTAAAGGAAATATGTGATCTGATATGGGTCACCTGAGTGTTGAGTATGGCTGGACAATGATCTCTATATTCATGGATGGCACCATGTCATGATTAGGGCTGCCACATATGACTACCTAACAGGTGTGGTCACATAACTATCACAGGAAAGACAACTGCCCAGCTGCATCCCTTACACACAGTGTCCATTATGTTGACCACTGCCTAGATGGTAGTTCATGTATACAGGGTTATTAATGTAGGGGTGACAATGCAATATGTAGCTGTCAGATTGTGGCCATATGTCACACACCTCACCCACAAAGCCCCTTCTGTATGTTGTCCACAACACTCTGAGTCAGCTATTGCTCCTAGGTCATAGTCATTTGCATACTTCAATAGGCAGATGCCTTCTGTTAGTCTATGTGGTATAGACTACAATGAGGGGGAGTACAATGACTTAACCCTGTCTTACTGTAGCTGACACCCATGTGATGTGCATGTATTACTCAGACACCTTCTGTAGTGTTGGTTCTGCCAGCAGTCCCATTGCAAAACACTCCTGTGACATAGGAATGTACATGTAGTATACTGAGTGTAGGTGGAACACAGTATGGGTGATGATGTCCTATGACCTGGCAAGGTTATGATATGTAGTGTGAAATCAACCTTACTGTCATCTACAGCTGTACTGCTGACATCAAATAAGTTGATCAAGGTTCATGGCCTTTCAGACCAGACTCAGCAGGGTAGTAGTACAACACTTCCCATTATCAGTGGTGTCTCCCCCTTTGTAGGTTGTGTTAACTGTTGGTGTGCACCATTCAGTGTGTACACAGCCTGACATGAAGCTATGTTTTACATGATGTGTATGTGGAGAGCAACTTATTTTGCCATATGTGTATGATACAACCTGGGATGTGGACAGGTCCCATGCAGCCTGAGTGCAGCTTGTACCTGCATAGTTGTGGTTGCAGGGGCTCTGTAGTGTACATGGATATATGAATGTGTACCTCTTGGGGGGCAGTGTATTTATGTTATCCAAGACCCTATCTGGATTGCTTATTCATGCTCAGCACTTGTAAGCACTAAGTAAGCTACTAATTACTATAGCACTCAATCTTCCTCATTACCTAGAGGTAAACAGTTTTTGTACATATTTTTCTCACTTGCTTAGAGTAAAACAGCTCTTGTACTCACTTTCTTCACTTATCTAGGGGAAAATAGTTTTATATTCAGGCATGTCCAAGGGTCAGCTCCCAGTGCTCTCTCCTGTCTATCTGATGAATCTGGGCATCTTGAGAAAATGTAGAAATTGCCTCATGTACACAGACAACCCTATCCATCTACTACCCAACACTACAACCTATGAGAGATGCACTTATCAAGCCAAACTGAGGTAACGCTCTCTCCAACCAAGACTGAACTTGACAGTCATGTGGAGAAGGTAAACATTTGCACAACACCACACTCATCACATAGTCTCACTAAATCTACACCACCATAATCCACACAGAGTAACACAAAAACATTTGTGGAGGCTCTCAATAATAATCTGTCTAAGCAACAGAGACCTCCAAAGTGGAAACACAAGCAGCCTCCATCCCCCAACACAATCCCAATCACACATAGCCCACAGACTCAGTGTGCCCCCCAACCACAGCCAATAAGGCAAAACCACGCACCCAACACACTAGTCATAGGTGACTCTATAGTCAGGCACACTGATGTCCCACTTACCAGGCAAAACAAGGAGAAGGTTACTGTCAGCTGCCTGTCAGGTACCAGGATCCGCCACATAACCCACACACACAGGTCACTCCACAACAAGTACAAATATGACTCTGTCAGTGTCCATGTTGGTGTGAATGACCTGAGATGTACCTCCCTGGACTACATGGAAAGAGACATGGAAGAGCTCTCCAATCTTGTATCCCAGGCAGGTATGACCTTAGCCCTGAGTAGCATTCTGCCATTCCCCAGAATGATAATGCAGTACAAGGACAAAATGATTGACTTCAACAATTGGCTAAGCCTCTGGTGTCATTCTAAGGGTATCCAGTATCTGTCTGCTTGGGATGTCATGGTCGACAGACCACAATGCTTTGCCACAGATGGCCTGCACCTGTCACCCCTGGGATTCCGGATACTGGCTAAGGCTCCTACTGCCCCTATAGTGCCTTCTTTAGGCAAGGTTCAAATGACATAGTCACCACCATAACAGGAACAGGAAAGCACAAACTGAGGGTAATGCTACTCAATGCTGGAAGTCTAAATCTCAAAATGCACTCACTCGAGGCACTCCTTGCATTGGAGAACATCGATATTTGTGCAGTGACTGAGACCTGGTTCAAGGCTCCAGAGAGCACCCCTGCACTACCAGGCTATAACTCATACCACACTTTTCGGCCATGTAACCTGGACCAAAACACCCAAGGCGGAGGTATGTCCATATTCATTAAGGATATCCACCCCCTCCAGGCTAGTTGCTTAGCACAATGCATCCGAGGTTATCCAAGTGCAACTACATCTGGGCTGACACACAATCCAAATTGTAGCTTGCTACACATTCCCCACCATACCCCAAGATTCCCACTCCTCTTTTCTTGATGTACTGAAAATTATTAGTGTTCAACCAAATACGGTACTAATGGGTGACTTCAACTACCCCACCATTAACTGGGAAAACTACTAGTGTACTAACTCATTAGCTCAACGCTTTCTGGAATTCAAAACCTCCCATGCCCTGGATCAACTTATCCACACCCCCATCAGAGGCAACAATATCCTAGACCTAGGCATTACCAACATGAGTGACCAGTGTTCCACACCTAAACTCAACTCCTCGTTGGTCCGATCCGACCATAAGCTAAACACCCCTGATATCCACATTCCACCCCCACCCCCATTAAGAAAACTACAGTATAATATTTCTGCAAAGCAAACTTCATGCTTCTTAAGACAGAAGTGGTGAACTTCATGACATACATGCAGATGGACAATACAGTTACAACTGCTGAATCCTACACAAATGCACTCTATAAGCACTTACACGAGTGCATGGAGCATGCTATCCCAAACAGAACCAAGATGCTAACCTCCAAAATAAGGAAGCCAATCTGGTGGTCCACTGCCATAAACAAACTGTACAACAGAAGGAAGAAACTATTGCAAAAGAGAGTACAATCCCATGAGTGGAGGAGCTCCCTGGTCAGCCTCAGTAAGAAGCTGAGATCCCTTATAAGATCCTCCAAAGATAGCTACAAAACAAAACTGCCACTAATCCCAAGGACAACCACAAAGCATTCTATAGCTATGTCAAATATCTCAGTGGCAACACCCAGATCTGCTCTGAGTTACAGCACAAAGGCACAAACATTACAGAACCAACTGATATTGCCAACATCCTAGCAGATAGGTTCAGTGTTACCTTTCCTACCCTCTCACCCCCTAAAGGGCCCATATCTATACAGGAAGAATGCAGAGTCCCTGTAATCACAACTAGGCAGGTAAAAGCTGCACTCTCTAAAGCCAGTATCACAGCATTCATGGGAATGGACAACATCCCAGGCTGCGTTTTACATGAACATCAGAATGAACTGGCTCCCCACTTACGCACCATGTTCAATAATAGCCTCACATCAGGCTTTTTGCCCCCTGAATGGCACACAGCAACAGTTATCCCACTCCACAAAGGTGGCGCCACAATGCACCATGGGACCTATTGCCCTATAAGCCTGACTAGCCTGGTCTGCAAGGCCATGGAGCACATCATCATGGATCTCATTCACAGGGACATTAGGTACCTTCAAACAATTGACCCACCCAGTTTGGCTTTGTTAAGGGCAGACCATGCCTCCTAATCCTGGTGGACTTCTTTGAGACAGTTACCAAGGCATTAGATGAGGATAAAGAGGTCCACACAGCCTACCTTGATCTCTCAAAGGCTTTCAACACCATTCCCCATTCTGGTATTATTGACATACCCATCCACCTGAACATTAACCCCTACATCACAAGATGGTTTGCAATGAGGCTCATGGACAAAACCCACACAGTGGTAGTTGCATACCCTAGGTCTGACTGTAAACCAGTTACAAGTGGCATCCCCCAGGGCTCAGTCCTAGAACCCCTTATGTTTAGTATATACTTCTCTGAGGTACAGGCAAGCACAGAAGGACTTTGGCTGAAAAGGTTTGCAGACGACTGCAAACTAGCATCCATAATTGGTTCCCCAGCTGATATATACACCCTCCAGAATGGTCGCTCTGAGACGGATACCTGGTGTCAATATCATGGCCTCAAGCTGAATGCCAAAAAGTGCATAGTCATCCCCTTTGGATAAAACTAATTACCTGCGGACTACCACATATGTGCTAGTCCCCTACATACAGAAAAGGTAATAAGGGATCTGGGAACCCAAGTAGATAGCAATCTCTCCTTGGATAACCATAATGCCAAGGTGGTTAGAATATCCTTCTACGTGGCCCCTTAATCTCAAATGGGTTTATATCCAGAAGAAGGGAGGCCATTGTGCCTCTCTACTCATGACTTATTAGACCCATTAAAGGATACAACACCCCATTTGGGATGTTCCTTATAAGACAACTGCAACAGCTTGAAGACCACAACAATACCACACCAAGAGGATTACTGACCTCAAACCGATGACCTATGCAGCCCAACTAAAGAAACTCCAGCTGTATTGGGTTGCATACCACATACTCAGAGGTGATCTCTGCTTGACATACAAGGCCCATGTCCAACCCAGTATTGCTGGATATGCTCCACCTAAACAAAAGCCCCTGAGAGCCACATGCTCTAGGGATATACACCTAACCACAACGATAACTAGAACGTGTTGGAGGGATAGATTCCTGATCCGGAGACTCCCCATGCTTTGGAACATGATTCCAATGTACATCAGGCAGGGCCCCTCACTAGCACTCTTCAAGAGAAACCTTGACCGGTGGATGAGAGACAGACATGTACACCGGGGATCACTGCAGAGGCTCTGCTGGACAGAGGCACAGGGAACTAATGCCTCTGCTGTTCAGAGGCACAGGGAACTAACCTAAGGGGGTGGCGGAAGTCAACACACTCTATCTAGGCTTATAAATACCCTTGGGCAGACAGCCTAGTACCAACCTATGAACCCATTACATGCCTTATGTGCATGGATAGTTAACTAGCTCTTCCATTTTACTTTGCTATCATGCTGATAAACTGTCGGGTGACTACAAGTCATATGTATCCTGTTATTGTGTATTGTAAATGCCAATAGACATAACTAATGTTTGCGCAACATAACAGTAATGCTATGTAAAATGTAATACATATCTGCCTACAATACTGTACATTGCACAGTTATTGGCACAATATCCCACAATGCAAATCATAATTGCACAGTAGGCCCACCTTCAACATGTTATTCTCAGTAATGGACCCATACATATGCTTACTGTTACAATATATCAGCATATACTATCCCCTGTTATAGCACGTACGTGTTGGACGAACCCTGCCACTGACAGTGGCTGGAGAGGAATTGTTGGGTTCAAAGCCCTTATATAGCATCCCTTGTGGTGTATGAGGTGTTTGCCTTGTGACCTACAGCAGTACACACATAAATACTACAAGCGTTACTATGCTCAACAATACATCACTACAAGATAACTGTTTCCATTATATGTGTTGCGTACACTTTAAATATTACAGAACAGGTACTACATACACAGACATACTGACTGTTCTACATACCTTATTAGTAACCCGAGGTATCGTTGACTGTTATTTCAATCCTTTTAAGTTTGTGTTTCAATCTTCTTTGTAATGTTCTGCTGGTATATACAGATGGTTTGAATGTGTGACAAGCCATCCTTTTATAGTTAAATATCAATAACATGTGCTATCCTGACCAACAATTGGTGTTCCAAAGTAGTTAATTACATGCACATCAGCTGTGCATCTACTCCATTAGCCAATACCATGGCAACAGTGGTGTATAATTGAGTACTCCACTTGGGGTTGTCCCTTTGCCTTACTTTCGAGGAAGACAGCCTGGATGTGTTGTATGTGATGTATTGCAACAGCTATATGGAGACAGACAGAGATATATTAGCTGCATGACTCCCGTGGATTGTATGTAATGGCTAGAAGATGTTGTTCTACATGTGAGCACAGCTGTTATATTTCAGAACATTGTTACTTATGCAGGGTTTGTTTGTATCTGATACTTCTGCAGATGTTTCAGTCTGGCAAGGATGTTTGAGCAGCTCAAGGCTGTATGGCTATGCATGAAATGTTAGGTGGTTTACAGTGTGCTCAGCAGACATCTTTGGTTTGGTGTACATGTGTATCATACTGTGCTGTTAATCAGTAATTGGTGACACTTCCTGGTGTACACACAACCCTCTGAAACAGGATTAGTGCAAACAAACCCTGTAACATCAGCAGCTGTTCCATTGTATAACAGCAACTATTTCACATAGGGCCATGTCAGTGTGTCTCTGACTAGGTATGTTAAGGCTTCTGCAGATGTCGTACAGTGAGTGAATGATTTGTGATGTTATTACAGTTTGTATTGTAATTGGTTTGGGTGTGGGGGAGATGTTCATGGGTGTACATAGCAGATGCAGGTGTGTAGGAACTGCTTTTATACATAATCGATATGTGTGTGAGGGTTCCTTCCCTATTTGAACACTTATCCTTTGGTGGACTAATACTATGGTAATTGCAGGCTGATTCATTAAGGCACTGTTAATTGATTCCTGTCTAGCATGCAGGTGATGTTAGTCCTTGAATCCTTTTGGCAATACATTGGAATGTAATAAAGTGTTGCTACATGAAAGCTGTTTGTGTATTTCTGTCATAGGTATTTGCAGTCATTGGAGTTGTGTTGGTAACTGACCCTCTTTGGCTAGGGTTGCCACCATTTCAAATGGCCATAGTGGGACATTTTTGGGACACACATCAGATTTTACAGGCCGACACAAACCCACGGTCAGTACAAAGGATAGAACTTTCCTTTTTTGCCTACATAAAAGCTTATTCTTGTAGCAGTTTAGTTGTTCATCCTGTTTCTTGTAATATGTAGGTATTTTAGATACAGAAATAACTATTTTATGCAACTATTACATTACATATGAGACATAATTATGTCCTACAACCTCAGGACATTTGCCATTTTTAATATTTTTGGTCAGGACACAACTGCCTAAAGAGAGACTGTCCCTCGCAAAGTGGGACAGGTGGTAACCCTATCTTTGGCTCATGTCCATAGCACATATTTGTAATATGTATAGGCATATACTCTCCATATCCTTTGTTCATAAAGTTTGGTCGTGGCGGAATGTGTGATTGCTATTGTCCATGTTATACTCATATATGAACACGTCAACCACTGTATACGGGATACCTATGGAATCCTGAACGCACACATTTCCGACACCCACAGTACCGGGCCCAGACTCCCAAGCCCCACATTACTGAACACTCACACTTGCGACAGTCAAACTCATGAAAGTAACACAAACAGGGAGAACACACACGCACACACAGACACACTGCTACCCACCACATCCAAACGAACCATCCTACACTACATATGAGCAGGTGGGCAAGCCCCCCTGCACCCCCCATGTGGGTGGCTGCGCCCCCTACACCCCCCTACTTTAATATTCTACCTCCGAGATCACACAAACAGACGCACAAAGCAAACCAACACCCACACATTACAGTCCCCCAGGAACACACACCACACTCAGAACACACACTTACACACACTATAGCCCTCAGAAACACACTTACAGACAGTAACCTACCTGAACCGCAACTCCAGAAGCACTAGCTAAATGTCCCTTAACATCAGGATTTCAAAACTCGCGCTTCTGGTGTTTCAGTACTGTGGTCTTTCGGTCTTTAAGTCTCGTGATTACACGCGTCAGTATGTCAAGCATTTGGTATTTGGTAGGTATCCCATTTATATGTACCTGCGTGGGTGGCTGTGTAGATGTTGTTAACCTATCTATATATCTACATATATATGTATATTCCTATATATCGACATATCTCGCTCTCTCTCTCTATATATATGTTGATTTATATATATACATATATATATATATATATATATATATATATATATATATATATATATATATATATATTTATAGCATACACATTTCATTGGGTACATGGCGGTTTGTCCTATTTCCACACATTCCTCCCTTTTGTGTTTTTACCTGTCAGAATACACAGCTGCCATTGGTACATCTTGGGTAGCTTAGTGGTAGGTTATTGTAAAGATTGAGTACATGGTTGCATGTTCTAATCCTTGCAGTGATCGTTTTACCTCTCAGAGCAGGCACTGATAGTGCAACGGTGATTAACGCACATTTCAATGGTTGTGTTTTCCAAATGTTTATTATTCTTTGGAATACTACCTATATATGCAAGCTGTGGTTAAGCTATACTATGTAACATGTAAATCATCTCTGACTTTATTGGGATTTGAACCAGGACTGCACAGATATTATGCAAATGCTGTAGCCATTACACTATTGA
The DNA here is from genome assembly GCF_019279795.1 of Protopterus annectens. Classification (NCBI taxonomy): domain Eukaryota; kingdom Metazoa; phylum Chordata; order Ceratodontiformes; family Protopteridae; genus Protopterus; species Protopterus annectens. The sequence continues at coordinate 92,680,196 of NC_056749.1, forward strand.
CATTAACGTTCCTTCTGCCTATTTCCTATGTCCATGATTCCTATGTGTAAGCTTAGCTACACAACAGGCGGAGCCACCAACACCCAGTGAACTTCTCGAAATACCGACATACATGAATTGAGAGACTATACATTAACATCCTAACTACATTTGGCATAGCTCCTCTCTGGCACACTTCAGGGAACACCTTGATGTGTGACTGGGCAACAGTATATACACCCCTGGGATCATGTGTCCCAGAAACATACAGCCAGGGTGTGGGGGAGCCACTCCAGTTTTATAGCTGCAAGACCTGTTGGGGAAATTGAATGCTGATGGGTTGTCATGTTAACATGCCCTTTTGAGATCACTATGTGCCCCTATCACCCTACAGCACCCCAGTCTTCAACAGCTTCCAGCAACTCTGCCTGGAATCACTTCATTGGCTATGCTTGACAGAGGCTCAGTTACTTCATCAATGGTGCAGGTAAAGCCACCACACTGTAGCTATGCTTCTAAATGCCCTTGGACAGATAGTCTACTACCTATCTGTGAACCTCTACAGTGCAGGCCATCTCCAACATCATATGTGATTATACAGACTTTTCTGATCACAATATACAGTGTAAAATCACATTGTCAGACAACAGTTAAGTACAGCAATAGCATACAGTCTACTGATACATAATCACTCCAAAAGCCTATCTTGGAAGCTAGTAGACTTGTATAGGTTTCAGTCTTTGTATTGCTTACCAGTAGGTTACCTACAGGAAAGATGGGACACAAGCACAGATGGGAAACATGCCTGCAACAATGCCATACCAACTTGCATGTGTCAGCCTAAGACTTTGGAATGCTGGGAAAGTCTATTGTTGCCGTTTTAGGCAGGTCTCAGAGGTAAATCTCACCTCCATGAACTGCATAATAGCAGAATCAATGAGGGTTAGGCTACTCAACACCAGGGGTAGTATTCACAACATGCACGCACTCACAGCACCCCTCAGTATGGACAACATCTACATCTGTTCTGTGACTGAGACCTGTATAAGGCTCCTGTGAACACACACCGGCACTACCAGACTATAACCCATAACACACATTTCAGCCACTGAACATGGACTAGCACAGACATGGAGGGGGTATATCCATATTCATCGGGGATACCTACACCTCCAAGTTAGTGGGGCAGCATGATACCTCTGTGATCATCCATGTGCAGCTAACATCAGCCACGACTGCAATGCAAACTGTGAGCTGCTACAGATAACCTTCCATGACCCAGGAGCACCACTACAACTATCTGGAGACAGTGGTAAACATGACAGTCCTACCAGACACCCTGTTATTGATCAATGTCGGCTACCCTACACTTAACTGGAAATACTACTCGGGTATTCACTTCCAGGCCCAGCACTTCCTGGGATTTATCACCTCATATGGCCTGTATCAGTTGGTAGATGGACTAACGAGAGGTGAAAACATACTAGAAGTGGTAATCACTGACATGTGCAACAGGTGCACTACAGCAGAGGTAAACCGGTCACTGTTTAGATCTGACCATGAACTATTCACTGATGATTTCCACTCCCGACCATCTCCCCCACCCAAGGAACACAGTGAATTCCTTTCCTACAGCGAAATTCACAGTACTAATGACAGAAGTGGGAGGGTTCACAGCCCCAATGCTCAGGGATAACACTGCTCAAGATACAGACCGAATTACAAATGCACTCTATAAGCACCTACAAAGATGTATGGGTCATGCCATCAATGGTAAACCAGGACTCGCTACACCTACACAAGGACACCAGTCTGCAGAACCCCTGCATTATACAGGCAGAACAACAGAAGTAGGACAGTAGTCCAGAACAACAGCAAATCCCAAGACATGCAGACATCCGTGACCAGTATTAGCAAGATACTTATGTTACTCATGTAATCATCCAAGGCTGACATCCACAGGTAAATAGGCATGGATTCGGAATATGACCACAAAGGCTTCTTTGGCTATGTCAGGGATGTAAGCAGTAACACACAGATTTGCACTGTGCTGGTGCAATATTGCACTGAATATACTGACCCTATTGATATCACCAACACACTTGATGATACATTTGGAGCAAGCTTCACCCCCTACAGGGCCCACAACAATACCCAAAATGTACAGTATCCCAGACATTTGAGACATACAGGTGGTAATGGCCCTTTCAAATGGCATGCAGAGCATCAATGGAGGCAGATGGTGTCTCAGACTGCATCCTGCAGACACTACAAGACAAAGTGAACCCCTGCCTAATATAGCAGTTCAACATCAGCCTCTACACAGGCGACATGGCCATTCACTGGTGCATGGCAACAGCTATTCCACTCCACAAAGGTGGTGACACAACTGACCATGGAAACTACCACCCCATAAGCCTGAGCTGCACGGCTATAGAGCGCATCCTCATGGCACTCATTAACATAGACAATGGTAACCTCCAGACACTTGACCCAACACAGGTCAGCTTCTTAATTGAGTGCAGATCATGCCTACTGAACCTGTTTGACATCTTACAGTCACCTAGACTTTAGGTGTGGGGTGTGGTAGTTCAAACATACTACCTGGATCTCGCCAAGGGTTTTGACACCATTCCCCACTCAGATATTATTTCTACACTCACCAGCCAGTACATGCACCCATACATAGCAGGTTGGTTTGCCAACTGGCTTACACACAAAACCCACATGGTAAGCCTAGCAGCCTCCAGGTCCAACTCTTGACCAGTCACAACTGGTGTCCCACAGGACTCAGTCCTGGGAACCCTACTGTTTGCCATATACTTCTCAGAGGTATGGGCTAACGCAGGTGGACTACAGCAGGCCATGTTTGGTGATTACTGCAGAGTTGGAGCCATAACTGACAGTCTAGCTTTCACAGATGTCCTTCAAGGGGCCTCACATAGACCAACACAGGGTGTCAGGGTGATGGCCTGCAGCTAAAGGCCACATACTGCATGGTCATTCCATTTTGGGAAACTACACACACACACACACACATGTTAACACATGAGTGGCAGACACTATAATGCAGAAGACGTGATGGGTATGTGGGGACTACATTACATAGTGCTGTCTTCTTTGGCAATCATATCTGCGAAGTAGTTAAGACATCCATCTACGTAGGCCATCTGATTACTTAAGGGTTCGCATCTAAACAGACTTAGGTTATATAGGTTCATAGGTTCATATGTTCATAGGTTCATACTAGGCTATCTGCCCTAGAGCATTTATAAGCCTAGCCAGAGTATGTTTGGCTTTCGCCACCCATTTTAAATTAATTTTGCTATGCCCTTTTTCGAGGTTAGTATACTGTGCCTCTGTCTAACAGTGACACAGAAGTGATACCCGGGGTAAACCTACGATCTCCCATCCACTCATATAGGTTCATAGGTTCATACTAGGCTATCTGCCCTAGGGCATTTATAAGCCTAGCCAGAGTATAAATAAATTCCCACTGCCAGTCTCAAACCCAGGACCTTGGTAACATTAGTCTGTATGACCTACCACTAAGCCATGACTACCACTTGTGCCCCTTTACTCATTACTCATCAATCCCATCATTGAGTATGATAACCCATTTTGGATGTAACTCAGAAGACACATCTGACAGTTGGAAGGGCCATAAACGTACCTCAGAAAGAGGAATAATGCCCTCAGAAATGTGTCCTATGCTGCCAGACTGCATAAACTCTTGCATTACTCAGTGGCATCTCGTTTACTCAGAGATGATATTTGCTGGCCAACAAAGCCATGTCCAAGTCAGGCTTAATGGATATGCTCCAGCTATGGGAATCCATGTCACAGTGAGCCACACACTGTAATAAGCTTAACCTTGCCACAACCATAACTGGAAGATGCTGGAGTGACAGATTCCTGTCACGGGTACTCCCCATGATTTGGAACTACATCCCTGATTATATTATATGGAGCCTCTCACTAACACTCCAGGGAATCCTTGCAGAGTGGATGGGGAACAGTGGATATATGCCAGGGATCCTGCAATTGGTTCTGCTCCACAGAGGAACAGCAGTTATTTAATCAATGGGGTGGCGACAGCAGACACATTTTGGCTAGGCGTATGAATGGCCTTGGGCAGTTAGGCATGTACCTACCTATGTACCTATGAACCTATACATACAGTATCAACACATGCTGATAGCTTAATTTACTGTTTAGGTATTGACTTACCTTGTGTCAATGGCAGTTGTGTGTACAATAGTTGAGGGCTGCCTATGTAGGATGCACACAGTAGACCACCTATACATGACACTTTACAGGTGGTCGTGTGTGTGCCATCCATGTTTGCTGTGTGTGCAGGTGGAGAAGGGTGTCAGTCAGTAGGTGCCTACACTGTCAGTGTGTTTTCTATATGTTCCCTCTTTGCCAAGGCATGGGCATACTGGGCATGCCTCTGTCTACCTACTGGGGCTGGCACAGAGTGTTCATGGTCTGAGTCCCTCTGTGCCTGTGGGGACCTTGGCAATGGTGGTGGGCTGTGAGGGCCTTCATCATTCTGTCCCTGCTGCAGCTGTTTCAGTAGGATCATATTGTGTAGCATGGCACATACTATGAAGATGTGGGCACACATGCCTGGAGAGTACTGCAAGGCTCCACCAGATATGTCCAAGCAACGGAACCGTGATTTCAGCATCCCAAACACATGCTCTATGATGATACTGGTTACTGCATGTGCCTCATTATGGCATTCTTGCATGGGTGTGTGTGCATTTCTGATGGGAGTCATCATCCACAGTTCCAGTGCATAGCCAGGATCCCCCACCAGGTGGCCATATGGGATGCCCCCCCCCCTGGCAAATACCTGATACAGCTGTGAGGCATGCCAGATATGGTAGTCGTGATAGATTCCAGGGCTGCCAGCACACACATCCATGAAAATGCCCTGGGCATTGCACATGACCTGGCAGCTGATGGAGGGGTATCCCTTGTGGTTTATGAAGTGCCTACCCTGCTCACCAGGTGGTGTCTTGATGTGTATGCACGAACAGTCTATTGCACCTAGTACATCTGGGTAGTCTGCCACACGGCAGAAGAGAAGCATATTGCTGGCTAACTCCTCCTGCATTTGGGGGAAGTATATGTGCTCATTGGCATGTGGTAATATGGCATCCAGAAACTGGTGGAGTACCCTGGATGCTGATGCCTGTGAGATCCCCATGATATCCCCATTTGGCCTTTGAAAGGTTCCTGTGGCTAGTATTCTCAAGCTTACACATACCTTTGTGTCCACTGGGATGGGTTCCCCTCTGTTATTTCTGGCTCTGAGCCATGGCCGGCACAGCTCAGCAAGTTGCTGCATGGTGTCCCTGTCCACCCTGTAATGCTCTACTATCTCCAGATCATGTAGCCCCTGGCAGGTTACCCTGGATCTGAACACTCTTCTCCTCCTCCGGTGCCTGAGATGGTTGTCAGCATCATCCTCCACACCACCGTCAGTCTCCAACACATGCTGGTGAATCAAAGCTATGGCAGCCCCTAACATGTACATATTAAAAGTTCCCCATCTGTATACACCAATGGTGCAGAGTGTCTGGGAATACACAAGTGTGTGTGAGGTGCTTTCACACTTTATGCTATTGTGCAATGGATGCTGCTGGTGTAATTGGGTGTGTATATGCAATTCCAACTGCAGAGTATCTTAATTATGAGTTTTACAGCAGGTACTGCTATTGTGGGGCCTTTGGTGTTGAATTATGCTTGGCTGCTGTGATTCATCTATTGCCCTTTACTTCACTTTTCCACCCGATTCCCCTCCCATTGTCAGGCATACATCCAGTTGCCAGATTTCTTGTTTTGTACTTTCCCAACCCAGGATTGTGTAGCAAAATGTGTTATGTAGCTGATCTACTGCAAGTTTGCTTTGTTCTGCTGTGACAGATCTCTTTTCTTTGCAGTACGGCACCTCCCCTTTCCTGTTCTGCAGGTAGCTGCTAGCAGGCTTGTTAGCTGTTGTCAGTGGCTCACTGTGAGTTCCTAGGTGTTAATTACTCATTTGTACTCCAATTACCATGCTGCAGCATTTCCTTATTGTTTTCCGGTATCTTCCCTGTTTCAGCTGTGGTGCGCGCCACTCACAGCCGTTTACCAGGTTTCGAGCGCATTTTCATCTATGTTCACATGCACTTTTGGTTACCTTGTGTGCTCTCAGATAAGCAAAGCTATGGCTACTTCCACACCCCTATCCTGCGGCTTTGCTTAGCAACAGGCAACCTGGATTAGCATTGCTCCAATATGCTTACAGTTAAGGTGGTGCACCCCTCTCTTGATGTCATCTTTATCTCCAGGCCACACCTCGGTGTTGTACCGCTTCGCTGTGAGGTAAATCCTTACACCAACGGGGATTTTCCATTTCAGTATTACCTGTCTCATTTGCATGGCATTGACTACTAATTCCTAGTTACCATGCAGAACACTGTCACAGACCCTTAGCAACCCTTGCGCTATGGTTGTGGTGTAGCATGCGTGCCATTGACTATTATGGGGAATTCATGAAATGTGTTACATTGCAGTTTTATTACATATAAATATATTTTCATTGTGATCCCATTTGCGCACCGATGCACTGCGATTTTACTTTGCGTTAATGTGGCCATGACATTAAATGTTCTTTTTTATGTGTTGTGCATGTTTTTTATGCCAATGGCTATATATTTAGCCATTGGCATATATTAACAGTATAATACATGAGTTTGGTCCACTGTCATGGCTCCGATTTTATGTTTGAAAAAATGTAAACTGTTTTTTGGTTAACATTTCTGCATGCTTACGGTACGCCTGCACCACTTCATGAATCGCTATATACCTTCATTTGCATGCTACACTGCTGTGCATGGGGTAATTAGCATACATGCACCGGGAGCTGCGCAGCTGTGGCATACGCTGGTAGTGCATGTGGAAACAGCTCGTATCTGAATCGCTCGGTGGCCATATTTGGCTTTAGATTGCCGATGCTACACCTGCGCCTGGCGCAAGCTTCATGAATCCAGGGGATTGTTTGAATCAAGTGGATGTAAAGGAGATGATGTAGTTATTTATCAACCACAACGTTTGGAAGTAATACATTTAAAATAAAGGGTGTGATAAACAAATATTGACCAGTTTTGAAGTCAGACCCCTACTTTGAAGAAATATAGGACAATTGTTGTCATTTTGGATATAGGAGTGGAGAATTTTGATGAATATTTTAATAAATAAAAAAAGCTCCTTTTTGAGTAAGAATGTTGTGAATAAATCACTTACGGGTAGCACATTTTGTGGAAATTGTACATATTGTAAAGTCGTGTCTAGAACCAAATCTTTTACATCTGTTAATACTATGAAGGCATTTGAAATTAGGGTATTGATTACATGTAACACTAACTGGGTTGTATATATGGCTGTATGTCGGTGTGGTACCTCCTATATAGGTCAAACATCTAGATCTTTTAAACATGGGATAGCATTACATATTAGTGATATCAATTGTAAAAGATGCAGAAGTGCACTATATAAATATCATTTAGATCATGTTGGGGCACATTTCATTTTTGCTGGTATAGATAAAGTTAAGGTTGAGGATTGTCACAACTAAAAAGCATAACATTTTAGATGATAAGGAGAGAATGTGGTTAAATGATTTGGGGGTGCTAGATAAACCAGGGTTGAATGAAATTTTTTAATTTTGTGATATCTGCTTGCAGTTGTCTTATGAAAGTTTGAAGATGGATTATCTTGAGTATCTTGATTACATTATATATGTTTGCAAGTAACAGAGGCTGTCCATTACGCTGGATGACTGCTACAATTGTATGTCTATTGTATTGACTTTTTGGAATTAAGTGGATTCACATCACAACGTTGAGCAGCTTTTTGTTATGGTATTGGAACACAATGAGTGCTGGATGTGATATGTTTTTGTAGAATATATATATATATATATATATATATAGAGAGAGAGAGAGAGAGAGAGATGCATCTCCTGCATTTTACCAAATATTTGACAAATTGCAGGGGTGTGATATAATGTCAGTAGTACAGATGGCTGGATGGTAGATATGTTGAAGGTATGGCATATCCATACAGGTAAGTGGTGTTGGGGGGTGAGTGCATTGAGTGTGTGTGTGTGTGTGTGTGTGTGTGTGTATATGTGAGTTAGGGTCAGGGATGAGTGAAGGATGGGTGTTGTGTGTTTGTGTGTATTTTAGGTTAAGGGTGAAGGTTAGGTTAGGTTAGGTTATGTTAGGTTAGGTTAGGGGATAGCCGTAGTGCTGTTTGTGTGTTTGTGTGCCTGTGTCTGTCTTGTGTAGTAACAGTTATATGGGAAGGTTTCAATGATGTTAACATACAGGGATAGGGTCGGGGAAGGAGCAGTATTAGGGTTAGGGTTAGGGTTAGCACCCATTACTAAGGTGGTGCCCTCTTTAGTAATGGGTGCTAACCCTAACACTGCCCCTTGCCCCAACCCTAACCCTACACCTTCATGAAATTAAAACCTTCACATAACACTGCCAATATTCAGACAATTTTGAGGCTAGTGTTATAAGGGGTTTTAGTTTTATTATCAGGAGGAAATAATTTTCCTGTCTCCATATTATTGTTTTCGGTTTTGTTTCTGTTCGCTATTGTGTGTGTGTGTGTGTGTGTGTGTGTATGTGTGTGTGTGTGTGTGTGTGTGTGTGTGTGTGTGTGTGTGTGTGTGTGTAAAAGTGTTTGTGAGTTATGGATAGACCGAGGGCTATGTTAGAGAACAGAGTTATGGCTGTGTATGTGTATATTTGTGTGTGCACCTGCATGTGTGCATTGATATTTGTGCATATGTTCACATTATACTGTCATATCAGGGAGAGAGAGTGTGAAACTGTTTCAATAACATTATCAGGACCAAATGCGTTATGGAGGCCAGCAAGCTACAAGAAAAGAAAGTGACATCGGAATTACTGTTCATGTGTACAAAGAGTGAATTATTTTAAAGGCAATAATTACCACAAAGCATATTGCTTCTCTATCTGAAATTATCCCCTGACAAATCACAGTTCTTTGTTTTAGCATCCTTTTCATTTTTTTGTTTGACTGTTGAAGAAAATTAAGTATGTTCATGTTTATGGAAGGGCTTAAGAAAATTTTGCAAATGTAAACATGCACAATGGGCAAGTGAAATAGCATACAGAAACAATGAAAAACAATTCCACATGTCATCCTGTCTTAAAACTTCCCGTTTCACTCTGCCTGAAATTTATTTCAGAAATGCAACATGCACTGGAGGCTTTGTGACAACTCCGGGTCTTGGGCTATCTAACAGTACAAATTACAGCATCAGAGTAAAATGTTTCTGCCTGCTATCCATCGGTAACTTCTCCCTGATTTCTTGTTTTAAAGTTGGTAACTAGAATAACATGATGTGTGTTCACCTGATTTTCTTAAGGATATTAAGTCTGAAACCTAAATTTATCCCATTATTTAGTCTCTTCAATCCCCAGTAATATGCCCAAAAAAAACACAGACATTATGAGGAGCACGTGTAACATATTAGATAAAATTCTGACTTTCTGGGAAAATCTGGACAGTTGACAGGCATGGAAGGTGAATGTAAACATAAGAGACTGCTGTTACAGAACCTTTCTTGGTAAAGCGTTTACTTTTGTTTTTCATTTTACTGTAACTTGCGCTACAAAGAATTATGAGTGGTACACTGATTGTTAACTTAATATTACGTGTTCTTGACATGGATGCCTAGACTCACCTCTTAAGCTTCGCTCTCGAGGTGAATTTCTTGACATCCATGTCTTGAACAACTAAGAACACAGCTAGCAACAGCAAATCACTCATAATCCAGTATCCACCATATTATTATTATGGCTAGGATATTCCTATTTCTATTTTGTTTCACCCCTATATAATTTCTGAGAGCAGTATTATTAGTGGGTAGGAGAACAACCAGGATTTTTGGAGCTGTACTCCATCTTTGAGAAACAAGCATGCTTCCATCACAAGTGTAACCTCTTCCATGTGCAGACATGTAGTTCAGGACCGTATACCTTCTTCTTTTACTGTATTGTATTCTTCTCCCCTTTCTGTCTAACTACACACACCAGACTGGCTGCACCGCGTCCTGATATGACTCCAAGCTGCTAATCTTCCATCATCATAGGCTCTGCATGGGACACCGTTACAGTGTCTGTGGAACTTTCTTTACTCACAATGTTCACCGGACTGGTGAACAGTTTTTGCTAGTGCCCCTTCTGAATTGGATCTAATGATTGTATTATTTATTAGGTGATAATGGAGAAGACTGGACAGCACCATCTGTTCGTGTAGCTCTCAGAACACTACGGCAGCTGAGTTACATCTAGGCACTGTCATCACAAGCACAGCTCTCAGTTTTTTTTGTCAATAAACAGGGGCAAAACAAAAGTAATGGGTAGAAAATAAATTATTGTTAGCCATATCTCTCATTGTTTGTGATGACTGTTGAGTCTTAAAAAGTCCATGTTCCTCTCTGTTCAACATTTGAAGGACATATTATGCATTCAGTGTTAAGAATTGTTCTAATTAATAAATTAATAGATAATTGATAGCTAAAAGATATCCTCAGCAAAAACGAAAACCTTTTTACTTTTATCATATTTAGTGGCAACAACAGTTTTGAATGATAATGGAGAACAATGGACTTTGTGCAACCACATCACTCGATATTTTGAATTTGCATTTTTGCCCAGTCCAGTATTCTCCATAATCAGTGTTCATTATTCCACTGTTCCCTTGAAACCTCAAAGAGATTTTTTTGCCTCCAACTGAGTCACCTTCCAGAAACATTTAGAGTGTTTCTCATGCTTTGTTCTTTGCCATATTCTTTGTTAGCCTAGTCTGTCTTTTTTATCTTGCACTTCCTTCTGCACACATTCCTTCTTCCTTCTTTCTAATAATGTTCTGGACTTCTGCTTCCCACCACCAGCTTCCCTTATGTATGTTATCCCCATATCTGGTTTGGCTGCATATTTGCTCTATCATCCTCACACCTGCTGGTTTGAGATGCTGCCATTCATATTTAGCTCCACCTCCTTCCTGAAATGATAGAGCCTTAAGCATGTCCTTGAGCACTTATACTTTTATTCTGGTAAACTTCCAGATCTTTCTCCTAGTCTCTGTTGACCATATATACTTTGCTGATGACTGCTTGAGGTGATTGTGGCCATGAGTGGTTTATGCTAGGGACTGACAATTTCACAGAATATTACTTTGCAATCACTAATTTGATCCCAATGCCCTTTATGGCATACTGGCTTCTTTATGTGTGAAACATTTGAGTATTTATCTAGGTGAAAGATGTGCTCATCACCAGTGAGCCATTTGCCAGATAGAAGTCTAGTATGGCCTCTTCATTTTTCTTGCTACCCTACCCATATGAACCCAGGAAGTACGCCACCCACATGAACCCAGGCAGTCCTCATATTTTTTTTCAGTCCCAGTATGATCATTCATGCCCTCATTAACAATGCCAACTCATTTTGCCCCATTTTACCTAGTAGAACCTGCACGCAATTCTTTGCCATCACAATGCTGCTGTTGGGGTATAAGTTGAAAGTATGAACACTGCCCTATCTTTACACTGGAGTCTAATTATTATGAGTCTCTAATTAATTCTGATGACATTCTCCAGTTTTCAGCAGATTCTCATTGCACTCCCAAAATCATTTTTAGTTTGCCTTTCCTTTGTGTAATTCACTCCGAATCTTATACCAAGAGACTTTGCCATTTTGTTCTTCCCCATGTCTTCTAGACATACTGAATCTCCAGTCTAGACCCATTCTAAACCAATGTCATGAGGTATGGTAAAAAATAAATCACCTTTCTCTGGTATTCCAAAAATACATACGGACATAATGGATCATCCTTTAAGGCCAGTTGTAGCATCTGTTGGTTCTAAAACCAAATATATTGCTAAATATATTGATTTTTAAGTTTAATGATTTGTGGATAAGACTTGTATATTAAGGGATTCTTGACATTTTCTAGGATTGAAATGTGATGTTGAATATGATACAGCTACATATTTTGTTACTATTGATACCAAAGATTTATTTTGGACCATACCCCATGATATTGGTTTAGAATGAGTCATCCAAGCATTTGTCACATTTGAAGGTTTTACCAATAGGGATATTAAAAACTTAGTATTATTGATGGGAATGGTACTTTTATAGCTTCATAGGTGTTTACTAGGCTAATGACCACAAGGGCCTAGCCATGCATCCCAAACCTTTGACAAGTTTTGATACCCTTGATAAGTGTAAGCTTAGACCTGAGAGATTAACCATTTACAGGTTACCTGTGTCCATTAGAGATATAGGTGCACATTTTCAACAATTTTGTGATTTTGATGGAGGAATGTTCAAACAAATTAAAGGTATGGTAATGGGACAGCTTCAGCACCAATATATGCCAATATTATCATGTGGGTAAGGGAGACATGAGTTGTTTTTGAATCAGACTTTAGAAATAACATAAAATGTTATTTTAGGTTTTTACATAATATTTTTTAATATGGAAAGTTCCTTTAGATTGTTTGAGTCACTTCATGTTATTTATTAATTCATCCAGTTAATTTTTAAAGTGTATTTATGATTGGAATAAAAACAGTATTAACTACTTAGATATCAAGTTATATAAGAATGTGGAGCTGAATATGTATGAATCTACTGTCTACTGCAAACCTACCTTTTCTATCTTTTATTTATTTTATACTAGCCATCACCCCTACAGACAGAAGTACAGTTTTGTCAAGGGGCAGATGGTAAGACTATCACATATTATTTAGGATTATGAAATGTTTTTAAAGGCGTTATGTTTTCTTAAGAACATGTTTTATGAGAGAGTATATCCACAAAAAAAAGTCTGTGAAGAAAGAGAGGATGAAATATTAAGTAAACAGGACACTAATTTTAAACCTATTTTATATGGAAATAATTTGAAAAATAATGCTGATGGAGAATCTTCTTGTAATGTCAATAAGGTGATGGTTTTGCCATTTAGCAATAGATATAATAATAGCAAAATTAAGGAACTTATGATAAAAAACTGGAATTTACAAGTGAGTTTGCAAACAACTTTAAGGACTAGATTAGGTAAGAAGATTCATTTTGGTTTTAAAATATTTCAGAAGGAGGGAGACATTTAATGGAAGTGGTAGGCCTATGGAGAGTCGTGGAACCTGTTCATATTGTATTTATGTAAATCTTAATAACAAAGTGAAAGCAGTTAATTTCCCTAAGGACATTTATTATAGGGTTAAATATAATTGTAACACCACCTGGGTGGTATATCTAACTAATTGCCAAACATGCCCGGCACTTTTTGTTGGCAAAATGGGCAGATCCCTTAAAATTAGGATTTAAGGACATCTGCATTGTGTATGTAAAAGGGAAACTAACAATGCTTTATTTAAACATATTAGTGTACAACAATTTTGAGAAGTTTAAGTTATTTGTACTTGAAAGGGTGATGCCAACTTTAAAAGTTGGAGATTGGTAAACACCTTTGGCATATAGGGAATTATGCTGGCAATTGTCATTAGAATCTACTCTATTTCAATGTTTGAATGATTGTTTCTATTAGTAGTGTTTTAAAACTGTGAGCTATAAAATTATGAATTTGCATTTTATATGTTGGCTGATTACTTTTTGCATGGCTTGTATTAATTTTTCATTCTGTAGTCCTTTATGTCAATATGTGTGAAATGCTGGAATATCTGTTTAAAAGAATGAATTAATTAGTGGGTCTTGTGATCATCTGACATTTAAACAACAGTGAGCATTAGCTATGTTTATTCTGATGAAGTCTGTGGTGTTATTTTGGACAAAAGTGCTTAATAAATTCAGCTTTTCTTTTATATTAGTTCTGGGTTTATTCTTTACCCCTCAAGCTCCAGTCATTCATCCTTATTCATTTATATTAAACCCACACTCTTTCCCTTTCCTTTACAGTATCCCTCTTCAGACAAATTATGTTTGCACGTTAGTGTGTTTTTTTTTTATTTTTTTTTATTTAATAGATTGGTAAAGAACATTGTTTTCTTTTTTGTCAGTTTAATGGAAAGGGGAGACAGCAGTTTGACACAAGGTATGTTCAACAGATTTTTTACATTAACTACGTCTCTGTTATTTGCTCAGTCTTCAGTAATATACTCACAAATTTTAAACATACCTCTCAGCCGTACCAAATTCCTCAGTATTTACTGGCTTTGAGGGCAAAATAAAGGGGTGCCACGAATTGCCGAGTGGCCATTTCAATTCCCAACTTTTTTCAATTTTTTTTTTATTTACCTTGCCACTAAAGGATTTGAAATAATACAGTTTATTGCTTGCTGAGCACTTGATTAAGATCATGCATGAGTGTTATGGTAACAGATTAATAGCTGGAATGTATGCCTAATAGAAACTGCAGCAAAGGAATCTGAAATGATTCTACAATCTGCTGCAGCCTGCACACTTCTTTTATTGTTAAATTCAAAACAGTTCGCTTAGCAACACAACTTTCATGTAAATGACGCAATGTTAAGATAGCATGAAGAGGGACAGCAATTTCATTTTATTTTTTTAATAGACATAAGGAAAAATAAGAAAAAACACAAGCATACATAAGATGATGAAAAATGGAAGGGAAATCACAGTATAACTGGAAAAATAGAAAACTTTTTTGAATTTATTACTTGAATCAATATCTGTTAATGGAGTAAGGGAAGGTTGCCTTGCTTGGAAGATTACTGGGTGAAGTGAGGAGAGCACAAGAGAGTGGACATTAACTTCCATGGGAGGGGGAATGTGAAGCAACTAGACTGGATGGATCATATACTTCTGATGTGGCTGTGAACTGTACACTTAATAAGTCTGTGAACTGTACTGTTAGATTCTTTGATAGAGGCATTCAGTAGCTCTGGTGCCACTGTAAAACTGACTAAGGAATAGTATACAACAAATACGGCCCCTTTTTATACTGTGGGTCAGTTGCATTTCATTTATCACTATCCTCACACTGTTCAGATTTTTTTGCTACAGAATAGCCAGGCAGTTAATTTATCCTGCTATAGAACCATGGCATTTGCCAATCATTTTCCACATTCCCTGGTCTTAACAAGAATGATGCAGATGCTATGGGGGGGGGAGGCAAATCAGCTAAATAGTACCTTTTGAGATAGCGCATTTGGATAGTACTGCAGGTTCTCTCCCTCTTCCCCAGCAAATGCAGTTTTCTGTGGCTACACTCTTGACAGAGGAGGTGCACCACTGTGTGAGTGATACCTGGCCTCTTCCCTACACACTATATCCTATTATGGTACTCCTCAAGGCTGCTCAGTCCTTGGAATTTCTTTGCCACTGCAACTTGACCATCTCTAATAGCAACCAAGAAATTGACAGCAGCATAAAGAACCATGTAAGCTTATTCACTACTTCACAATGGAAACAGAAAACATATGGAAAACATCCAATAACTAATGTTTATTTTTCCCATTTTTCATTTCTCCTATCATTTATCTCCTGGGATACTACATTCATTCTCTTCAGGATAATAACTGGACCGTGTTTCACTAACTACCTAATCAGGGTTATCTGTTCTGCACACTGGTCCGCTCTGCCAATCAAATAAAATTGTTTGTTACCAAGATACCAAGCTAAGCATTTAGGGGGAGGGCCGAAGCAAAGAGTGTATGTACACCATAGAGGCATTATGATACAAGAATGTCAAGTCAGTAAACAATTTTATAAATATACGAATCGATGGGCACCATAGAAATATACAAGAAAAAACTTTCAATTCAGCCAAGGGATCTGAACAAAATAATAAGTTTAACAGTAAAAAATATAATAAACACTCCACAAAAAAACATAAAATGCTTAACAAGATCACCGCATGTGAGTACTTATTGGTTCTGGTACTGGTGGCTTCTTATTTTAGTTTTTGGTGCCTGCCAATTTTATAAATATATCATAACGTAGGCCATGGGGTAAGGTTCCTGCACTGGCATAGCTGAGGGGGGGGTGAGGCACTTTTGGGACTGGCTACTTTAATAGTTTTAATTTAAAAAAAAACAGTGCTGGTGGCTTTGTTCTTATTGGTATGTGTGTGTGTGTGCTACTGGTGGTTTTGTTCTTATTGGTGTGTGTCTGTGCTGCTGGTGGTTTTGTTCTTATTGGTGTGTGTGTGTGCCTGTGCACTGCTGGTGGTTTTGTTCTTATTGGTGTGCGTGCGTGCGCTGCTGGTGGTTTGTTCTTATTGGTATGCGTGTGCTGCTGGTGCTTTTGTTCTTATTGTGTGTGTGTGTGTGTGTGTGTGTGTGTGTGTGTGTGTGTGTGTGTGTGTGTGTGTGTGTGTGTAAAATGGCCCAGGTAGGTATACCTGATAGTTAGTGCTACTCAGGCTCAAACCCTGTACCTTAGGTACAAGGAGCAAGAGCCTAAATTTTCTTCCCGTACCACCACTTGTGATTCAAGCACTTAACACTCCAGATTTTCACAGAATGTCTGGAATGTTTGGCATATACTTTTTGATCTGTTCCTCTTAAAAGTTGCGGTTTTCTGGCAAATCATTGTGAAGAACGGAATTCACAAATAATGATAACCATTTAATTTTCAGTCTTCTTATCTTTCAGGAAACACATGGTAATGCAAAACACTTTTTTTCTAGCAGCATTCTAAAATTATACAAGCAATGTTTAAAATGTGTCCCTGTTTTTTGGCCATTGTCCCTCACCCCAATAAAATTTGGCTTTTCCAGATTTCTTGTGCCGCAAAGTTGAGAGATTTAGTTGAGTGTCAAGTGGATTTTAAAAGGAGAGCTTCAGGGGAAGAAAAGTTTAGTGCTGCTTATGCGAAGTCTGCTCACATTGCTAGTAGCACAACAGGTAACATATTTGTTTTTGAAGCAGAAAACTGTGAGTTCTACTCCACAGTATGTACATGGACTGCTGATACTGCACTGGGTTGTACTTTAAAAGGAATGGATGCTGCAATCCTGTGAATGTCCTCCTTTGGAGGAGATACCTAGTAACTACTAACCTGTTATTAGTTTGCCATCCATTCCATATTGCAATATTATTAGCTTATAATTTTTTAATGTAACATAGGCAATTTGCTCTTCAAGGATAACAGGAACATTATTTATAGATGAAACAATGAAATATAAAGTTTTTTGCTAGCAGAAACCTCTTCATTAGTTACAGATCTCTTTAATGTGGAAGTATTTAGATGACTTTTACTTATGCAGAGATTCTGCATATTTACTGATATTGGTGACTTGGAATGACAGACGTTTGAGTAGACTTTTATGATGGAAATGTTCTGAATTGAGTAGTTTTGTCATTAATGGTTCATATATTTTTCTTTCATTGCTTATCGGAAAAATGTTCAAAACAATAAAGTTAAAACATGCTCTAAGAAATGTGCTGTATTATACAAGGAATATCATTTAATGCAATCAGGAAAGTGAATCCACGAACACATGTATGTTTGTATGGTCCTAAATATGTGTGGAAGGGACCTATGTTTGAAAACGGCCCAAAGGTAAACTTTATCCTCCACTGGCCAGATATATTTCTTTGACTTTGGGTTTCAATGCTGTTTCAGTGAATGTGAGTTTCAAGGGCAGAGACGTTTTAATGCTAAGTCTGTTTATATACTGTATTGCTTTGTTTAGCCGATATCTGTCAGTGTTCGTGTTATAAAATTTAAAATAAAACGTTTAAATGAAATCCAGATAATCATTGTAGAAGAAAAGCATAAAGTGTATGCACATTACAGTGTTTATTGTAAATGGGGAGAAATAGCCAAGTAGTGGGACACAGGAATGCCTGCCGGGGGGGGGGGGCTGTGCATGGGGACCCCATCTGACCATGATTTTGTCAGGGAGGCAGCAAACTCAAAGAAAGCCCCAGGTGGAACAAACTCTAGCTATGCCACTGTGTTCTGACAGCACAATGTGCATCTTAGAAGCTGTTATTTAGGGATAGAAGCACTATGATTTTTGCTCTCATATTGTCTTGTTCTTTGAAGTCACAATTGCAGATTCTGGTCAGATTTCATAGTGTTCCTGTGAATATTTTCATTCCGAGAAGCTGTTACTGTTATCTCAGATTGTGGAATAGACAACAAGTTCACTGTTCATTTGTCTTATCTTGTCTGAGAGTCAGTTAAGTAGCTCCTGATCCACTTTCTTCAATATCCTTGAATATGACGGCCCTGTACAAAGCATGATCTTGAAAACTCAATTGAACTTATTACTGAGGAGTCAGCAGTCTTCTTTATATTGATTAATATTATCTTGTGTGAGAGAGTGCTGAGTACTTCCTGAGTCCATTTTTTTCCAATACATTTACATTTCAAGACTCCCACATAAAGTATTATCTTGGAAACTCTGTAGATCTTATTACTGTACCTTGAACTGAACTTTTAACTCTAATAAAAATCTTGATTCTGAACTAGTGTTATTTTCTTTTTCTTATTTGTATAATAGAAAGATTCTTTGCTGACCTGTTAAAAGTAAACGTTCTGATTACATTGCCTTTCTTGTAACAATTCAACAGCAGTTTCTTTGCTGACTGGAACAAGTAGAGAAATCATAGTAGGTAACTTGAACTTTAGTTGACTACCCATCAAAAACAGTGCTAGAAATGCAACCTTCAGTTAGACGTGAAGCTCCAAAACTCATTGAATACCTTATTCTTATCACAAAACAGCCTTATCAGGGTTCAGGTTATTTGTCTAATATCTATAAAATTGTTAAAAAAACAAAAAACTATCATGAAAAATCATACTGGGATTATTATACTTTAATAAACAACCATCCTCCAATTGAAGAAGAAAAAAGTAATATTCTAAAATCTTCCAAATTTTCTACATTATCAAAATACTGGCAATTATTCACTTGGAAATATCTACATAGAAGTTTCTATACACCACATAGGTTAGCCAAAATGTATTCTATTGAAGATCAATGATGGAGATGCCATACCAAGAGAAAAGCAGATTGGCAGCATGTTTTTTTATGAATGTATATGTCTCAATATGTACTGGAAATCCATTAACTATTTTTTTCAGACTGTTTATAATGATAATTTTCAATTAACAAAGTCTTTAATTTTATTCAACTCACCTATTCCAAACTGTGTACCAAAAAAAGACACTAAAATCCTATGGTCACTATTGGCAATTTCACGTAAAATCATAACTATACATTGGAAAAATGAGGCTTCTCCTACACTCAAGGAATAACAGCAGGAAATGTTTTTAACGGTCTCATTGAGCAAGCAGCTATTGCTTGAGACAATCATTTTCACATCTTGATTAATTAATTAAGATACTAATTGCTTAATGGACGATTAGAAGCACTATATAAGGTTTGCTCTATTTTATGTGAATTAGATCTGAAGAAGCGTACAGTGTGTACGAGAAAGCGCTCATCTTCCCTGTTCTTTGTACCAATAAAGACGAATTTTGTTGCTGCATCATCGTGGTGTTTCTCATCCTTGTTTTTTCAATACTTTTGCCTACTTATATTTTGGAGGTGAGGATCTTTGGAGGTTTATTGCTGGGATTGAGATATACACTCAAGGAATTTGAGAATTTAACAACAACAGTTGCTTACATGAAAATATTAACAGTGAAGAACAGAACTAAAAGATCTACTTCTTACTATTACTCTTGGATGAAAGTACTGGAAATACTCGAAAAGATCAAAGAAGATATATCATCTTATTTTTCTAACTTTATATAATATAGAATTTCAATATTATTTGCATAGACACCAATGTAAATAGTTATATAATGGCTTGAAGTTAGTAATGTTTTAGAATTGTAAATATGTTATTTATCTTTATTTCATGTAATGTTTAAGACATTTTATTTGAAATAATAAAAAAATTTAGTAAAAAAAGAACAGTGCTAGAAATACACTCACTGACTGCAATGATGTGTTTCTGTATTCAAGAATTGACAAATAGCATTCAGACAATTCTGAGTATTCACATTTTTGAGGAGGTTTTTCACTGTTTGGACTATGTATTCCACTGGCTTATTGTTTTAAGGATACTTAGGGCCTGACAATAAGCTTGAATGCCTTCTGATTTTAATAGTTAGAGAACTGCTTTATAAACTGAGGACCATTATTTGGTATCAGTTCATGGATTCAGTAGCTTGCAGATATTTATTTCAGCACAGTAACAACACAGTGAATTGCTGTGATATGCAACAACACAACCTGTGTAAACTTAAGCTGTTAATCTGTATGGAGTATAAAATGTCCATCTTTGTAAGAAAATGTGTTGGCTCCAACTTTCATTTAGGATAAAAATGGAATGACATGTATCATACCTGTTTCTAAACATCTAGCATTTATCACTGTTTTACACCATTTGTGTATTTGCTCTGTTATTTTAGGCCAGTATAGAACACCACAATTCCTTTCTTTATCATTACTCATCCTTATGTTTGACTTGTGAATTCTGTCGAGCGTGTTTTCATTTAAAGATTATGTATCAGTAAACACTAAGTAATTAAATTCATGAAAGTTCATTTGTATAGGGAATGTAAGTCTATGTGTTTGAAATGGCTTAGCATTATCTGGACATCCTATAGTATTGATGTCATCATGCAGTATCTATAGTTCTTAGTCATCTTACAGTAATGATGTCATGCAGTATCTATAGTTCTTAGTCATCTTACAGTAATGATGTCATGCAGTATCTATAGTTCTTAGTCATCTTACAGTAATGATGTCATGCAGTATCTAGAGTTCTTAGTCATCTTATAGTAATGATGTCATGCAGTATCTATAGTTCTTAGTCACCTTATAGTAATGATGTCATGCAGTATCTGTAGTACTTAGTCATCTTATAGTAATGATGTCATGCAGTATATATAGTTCTTAGTCATCTTATAGTAATAATGTCATGCAGTATCAATAGTACTTAGTCATCTTATAGTAATGATGTCATGCAGTATCTATAGTTTCTAGTCATCTTATAGTAATGATGTCGTGCAGTATCTATAGTTTCTAGTTATCTTATAGTAATGATGTCATGCAGTATCTATAGTTCTTAGTCATCTTATAGTAATGATGTCATGCAGTATCTATAGTTCTTAGTCATCTTATAGTAATGATGTCATGCAGTGTCTATAGTACCTAGCCATCTTATAGTAATTATGTCATGTAGTAGCTATAGTACTTAGTCATTTTATAGTAATGATGTCATGCAGTATCTATAGTTCTTAGTCATCTTACAGTAATGATATCATGCAGTATCTATAGTTATTAGTCATCTTACAGTAATGATATCATGCAGTATCTATAGTTCTTAGTCATCTTACAGTAATGATGTCATGCAGTATCTATAATTCTTAGTCATCTTACAGTAATGATGTCATGCAGTATCTATAGTTCTTCGTCATCTTACAGTAATGATGTTATGCAGTATCTATAGTTCTTAGTCGTCTTACAGTAATGATGTCATGCAGTATCTACAGTACTTAGTCATCTTACAGTAATGATGTAATGCAGTAGCTATAGTTCTCAGTCATCTTACAGTAATGATGTTATGCAGTATCTATAGTTCTCAGTCATCTTACAGTAATGATGTCATGCAGTATCTATAGTTCTTAGTCATCTTACAGTAATAATGGCATGCAGTATCTATAGTTCTTAGTCATCTTACAGTAATGATGTCATGCAGTATCTATAGTTCTTAGTCATCTTACAGTAATGATGTCATGCAGTATCTATAGTACTTAGTCATCTTACAGTAATGATGTCATGCAGTATCTATAGTTCTTAGTCTTCTTACAGTAATGATGTCATGCAGTACCTATAGTTCTTAGTCATCTTATAGTAATGCTGTCATGCAGTATCTATAGTTCTTAGTCATCTTATAGTAATGATGTCATGCAGTATCTGTAGTACTTAGTCATCTTATAGTGATGATGTCATGCAGTATCTGTATTTCTTAGTCGTCTTATAGTAATGATGTCTTGCAGTATCTATAGTTCTTAGTCATCTTATAGTAATGATGTCATGCAGTATCTATAGTATGTAGTCATCTTATAGTGATGATGTCATGCAGTATCTATAGTTCTTAGTCATCTTGTTTTCATGCCTTTAGCTCTTCTAGCTTCTCAGTCAACATAGGCAACTGAGACATGATCCATTACACTTTCAGATTTTTCTCAAATCTTTATCACAGTCATACAAATCTGCTGTGCATGTCCCATATTTTTAGAATAAATAAAACAGAACTGGAACAAAGTTAATTGTAAACCCTTTTAAATTTTATGATTTCAAGATAATATAGAACCGACACAATCACAGTGTATTTATTGCAGGCAACAAATATTGGCAGACATTACAGTTAAAAGCTTGTTATAAATCAGAAATTGCTTGTTGATGCATATAAAGTATGTTATCCAAGCTGTGTTAGGTAATATTGAGTGCAGCAGTTTATTTTTATAAAAGAAAATTGCATTTTAGTTTTATACAAGTTTAAATGTTAGTATAAATAAAGCACTTTTGTTCTAGTTATATTTTTGTATTCAATATTTTGCAGTTCTTCAATTTGCATTTGAATGTTGGTATCCCGCGATTCTATTGGAGAGGGTGGGGTTGCTTAATTATGTATGCAAATTCTATGTTAATCAGCGTACAGATTTTTGGCCAGTTGTACCTAATTTTCACATGCCTTTGTCCAGATTTTTGATTTTTCTAGGTTGAGAGGTATGATTTTAAATGTGTTTTGTCACACAAATGTTGTCATGTTATCTAGTAGATTATTTACAGAGTGAATTTTAATCAGAATTTGTCTGAAATATCTAAAAGTGGTAAACATATAAAAGTGCTTACCATTTATGTTATAATAAACAATGATGCATAGTATTTGTACAGTAGCTGTTTTTTTTCTTTCTTTTGTAAAAGTTTGCTTTTTATTTTAATTATAATACTGGTCACACAGACCCTGGTGTATTGTTTTATTGTTTTTTGTGTTTGTTGCTATTCAACTTCATATTCACAGGACTCATAGTCGGGTAAGTTTAATGAAGTGTGGCCCCAGTAGAAGCATCATGAGTGGCACGCAACGCAAATACTTATCCACTAAAGTCCATAGTCAATGAGGACAAAAGTGCTGGTGTCTCTCATGAAGGTCCAACAAAGCCAACAAAAGGGAAACCGTTAGAAGCAGCAACCAATGCTAACATCTCGGACTAGTTTAAGGTTAAAAGTCAAAGCATTAATTATGTAAAGGTATAGTGTCTCCAGTAAAGTGCTGGTGTTATCAATGCAATGCAATTAAAATGCTCAGTAACTACAATAAGATCTGTCATTATAGCATGCTTAATTAAATGCTCTAATTTCTGTTAAGTGGGAAGCAAAATTACACAGATATGTAATCCATAAGTGACAGAGGCAGCCACCTGTCATAATTTGGGATTAACAACACTCATGACCCTCCAGAAAGCTAATGAACATTCCCATTTGCCATACATCTACTGAATTCTAAAAGAAGAGTGGCTGCATGGTGGTGATGTCATCTATATCCAGTAGCTTATAAATGGACAGCATGGAAATATGCCTCCAGCAGGGGAGACTGCTATCTCATGAATACTGGTCAATCCACAGTCCTAAGGCTAAAGTACTTTGTGGGGAGGAGAGTAGTATCCCCGGGTGCTTCTTCAAAAACAGGCTCCCCTTCATCTGTAACTAGAAACTCTAACATGCTTTGTGTGCAGTGTTGAGTTGCACCTGCTGTGTTGACCCATAGTGAAGCAGTGACATTCAAATCACATTAAAATTAGTTACACATGCAGTACATTGAAGAATCTATTTGAACTACCATGTTCAATGGTGGTATGATATTGAATCTGTACAGAGAGAGGACAGTACCAGAAAGACAGGGGTCAGTGGTGACCCTGCGCAACAAGTATTCCATAACATTAGAATAAACCGTGAGGATCTCGGGCAAAATTATGTCCAATTTATATAGGGAATGGAACATTGTGGATAATGTTTATCAAACATTTTATTAGAACACAAAGGGAGGAACATGCTAGAAAACAAGCTGTAAAATAGCTATCCTATGCATAATATGCTGGCAGAAAATATTGCCAGGCAATGAGCATTATAAAAGCTTAAGCTGGATGAAAACATTTAATCAGGAAGTTATATTTTGCAAACTTTTTTTATCTGCCTTATTTGTTGCAGTTGTTTATAGACATCACTTAAATGATTGCTCGCATTCATTCACTTTTGCATGTTTGCACCTGCTGCTACCCTGATTGGTATCATTTATTGTATTATTCAGTTTGATTTATATGCAAATTTTGTTACATTGATTAAATTGTGTGGCATTTTTATTCTGGGTTTTCCCCCATTGATGGGTACTGCACCATAGGGATAAAACATTTACTAAACCAAAAGTAAATGAACAAATACATAAAGGGCTGGATTCAATAAATCCTATATGGCTCAATGAAACCATGCTTGCATCACAGCATGGCACACACAAGATAGCTCTCTGATTTGTATTCCGCAAACGTCTCTACATGAATTGAAGAGCTGTGCAAACCAGGTAAACATCATGGCATGCTAATTTGTGCATAAGCAGCTAAATTATCTGCTAATCAGCTAATCCAAGATGGCAGTGTTATTCAGCAAGCTATAAAGCAATAGTGTACTCTTTGTGTTGCCATTTGCCCTGTACACTAAAACCTATTGGAATACAGCCACAGAAACTACACTGGAAAGAAAGAATGCTGTGGTTGCTGCTGCTCTCATTCATGTGTATATGCAGCAGGATCAAGTCTATGCTGCTGCTGCTGCTGCTGATTGACCTTGGGCAAGGAGGAAAAGGGAATTTAGACACCATTTAACTTTTCATGGTCTGCATGAATTGGAAATAGTAGAGCACTACAAGGTGGATAGAGACACAGCCCAGGAACTCTGCAACCTCTGTTGTCCTCAACTGAGACCAAGAAAAAAACAAGGGAAAGCAATAACTGTAGAGACCAATGTATGTATATTACTTAGAAGGTTAGCTACAGGAACATTTCAGAGACCTACAGAGCACATTCTGGGGGTGTTACAGGTATCAGCATCCAGGATTCTACACCAAATCCTAAGTGCTATTCTACTGCAAGCCAGTGACTATATATATTTCCTCCATACTCCTGAGGACAGAGCTAGAACTATGGAGGAGTTCTACTCCATAGCACACTTCACTGAATTCCTGGGTGCTATAGAATGCACCCACATTGAGCTCAAATCACCAACAGGTGAACAGGAAAGGGTCTACATCAACAGAATGGGGTTCCACTCCATTAACTGTAAGGTTGTGTGCAATGCTAGGAGAATCATCCTGAATGTGCGCAATGGTAACCTCAGCAGTTACAACTCCCATATCTGACACACCTTACAACTCTACCAGAGGTTTTCCCTGGCTGATGTCCCACAAGGCCATTTACTGGGGGATGCAGGGGTTGCATTGGAACCATGGCCAATGACACCCCTCATAAATGCACATATACCCAGGGTGGAATGTTATAATGAGACACACACTCAAACAAAAAACATCACAGAGTATGTGTTTAGGCTGCTGAAATTCAGTTTCAGTGCCTAGACATTCCTATACTCAGACTGCAGTTCTCTGATTGATTACTGGGTGACAGTTATCATTATTAAATAGACAAGAATGTAAACTGGAATGCCAGTCAATTTCCATTGTGCCTTCCACTGTTGAGGAGGTTGCCCTGGGACATCTGAGAAGCCTAACAGTACTGTTAGCCACATATGCAACCCTTTGGATTGGATGAAAAACACAATGTAATTGTCTCTAATACCAGCTGAAATTGCAAAAGCAAATGGTAACAACATACTGTGCTGTAAGCATAAGCTTCCCATATCACAAATGTAAAGCACTTCAATAACTGCTTATACCAACAGTGAAGTATAAGTGCATTCAGATCAACCTTTATTTCTCTACTGCCAATATAAATACATTCATACAGGGTGGAGGTTTGTGCAATATTTAAGGTGTTTACCTTATATACACAAGGTACGAGCATTTGATTCTTACATGGGGTAATTGGCTAGGCTAAAAATGGCCCACAATGGCAGTTAGCCTAGTACTAACCTATGAACATTTCTAATGTTAGAATGTAAATGTACTTGAATAAGAGAAACCTTAACAACATATGTGCTTTGAACAAACTCCTTCAAAGAAATAGTCACAATCTTCTCTGTGTCAAAACAGTCTCCTCACCTTCAGTTCCTACAATATGGTTACCTTTTTATAGTGTAGATTCAGACCTCTGAGCACTCTAAAAATGCAAATGAGGTGTAAACTCGTAATACAAAACTTTTGACTTTAAGTAGCAGATGTAAACTTCATATAAGCTCTACACCATTGGTAGGTGCTAATGGCTTGAAACTGTGAATGATTAGTCTGACTGAAGCAAAACACAGTGATTCACAGACAATCTTCCCTGAAGTGGGTGCGTCAGTGAGGATACACTTACAAAGTGTGGAAATAACTGTAGTGAGCTTTTAAATAAAACCAGTCACCCCACATGTATATTTCCTCAGCATAATAGCACAGTTTCCTGCCTTTGCTGAAAACTGCTGTTCACTGTCATGTATTTTTATCACACCTTGAAAGAAAAATGAGAGGATACACACTAGAGATTGCATGTCTGATAATAAAGCAGAGTCAAGGGAAGAATTCCCAGAATACAAAGAGAAGACAGAGATGTACCTTTGCAGACATTCATAAATATTGTGTGATCTCTCATTCCACTAAATATATTATCTACACATGTACAAACAACTGAGAATGTCTAATTGTATAAATTGTTAAATACTGGATATGAAATCTGAATCACTTATATGCACTTTATTTGATTGCTATTGCAACGTTGTGTATGTGGCAAAGATAGATAACCCATTGCAACTCTGCTGTGTAAGTACAATAGTCTGATGGTTCAAATAAAGAGCTAGCTAATTGTTTAACCTTTGTTTCCCATTTTTATCTTTTATATTTTTTCCTTTACCATTTGCACAGCAAGTGGCATTGCACAAGCACAGTTTACTGCTTAAGGAAAAACAAAAACATTTATTTGGTGCACCTTCCTCCATGCAAACAGGCTAAGCAGCAATGCATGCCCAACAGCACTCTGGACAGTACTGAGCGGAGCAAATACATCTGCTGCCTAATTTTACCTATAGCACCAGGTGTAACTGCAGTAAGTTCATGGTCAGAATGCAGGTGAGCAAGCATTCAAATCCATCATACTCTACATTTTAGTAATGGCATCACACTGTCATGACTCCCAAAACTTTGATTATAAAGATAACACTACATACCAATAGATGTGTATAGTAGGTTAGTTTTGTAGGTATTATAGCTTATTAATGACTGACATATGAAGTCCAGTTGATTATGTGTACCACTGGTTTAGCATGACATTGATGGTCATGTAATAAAATGTAGTTGCAGATCTCTGGCAATAGTTTACTTAAAATCATCTAGATCCCTTCCATAACCCAATTAAAACTGTAGAACAGAACATATTGTGAAGTATGTTTCATAACTCCAAACTCTATTAGTAAAGTCATGCAAATCTATCCACTTCCAAAATATTGTTAGACACTAGTCTTGCATCACAGCTAAGAATGCATGAGCCAGGACGTTTTAATGTCACACATATACAGGCCTAATCGAAGTATAGTACCAGTCACTCCTTAAGCTATATATCTTTAATGATCATGGTTGACAAACACTTCTTCTGTGGCAATGAGGAATAATCATCTGCATGGAAATGTATGCGTTGCCCTTTACATAGATTTGAATCCCAGCTTGTACAAATTACTTTTAACAGTGTTTAAGTCCAACAAAATATAGCTACGTCATCCCTTTGCTACCTCCAAAGTCAAGGCTGCAAAACCAAGCCATTGGGCATTTCAGTGTTGACCGTTGAACAAAGTGTGACCAAGTACAGCATCACACATGCCAAAGATCACTGCAAAGTTTCATATCATCACTGCTGTTTCATAAACTCCCTTCCTCTTTGTTTGGTATTATCTTTCTTTGCTTACCATCATGCAAATGTGGTAGCATGGTTGTGCATGTTTATGAACTGGTCTTAAAATGCAAAATCACAATTTGGCGCTAAGCCATTGCTACTGTTGCTGGAGGAACTCTGCAGATATAGGAGATGATAGGAATTATAGTACCAAATTCAGGGCACAGAGGTGTAGTGTGGAGGAGTCCAAAATCTTTGTTTCAGTCCTCATCAAGTGCTATATTCTGAGGCTGCTGCAAGAGGAACTATACTTGGTCTCAGTACCAGGCTGAGTCTTGAAACAACCTAGCCAAGGCTGTCTACAATGAGGAGCAGTGTAGGCACCACTACAGTGACCTTAAGAGGTGCAAGCAGGCACAACTCTGCCAGTGGCCAGATGAGTTTAGACTGCTTGTGTAAGTACAGAGATCAAGCAACTTGAAATGATATGAAATGATGTACATAGCCAAGACTAGTATGCATAATGCTTTCTTCTTCTTTCATTGTCTATGTTACAGCTATTTGACAGATGCAGATGAAATTGCAGTGAACAGGAAGATGCTTGTTGAGAGATTGATGATACTCAGTGAGGAAAGGGGTATGTTGGTAGCACAACTGAACCTGTATGTCCCTATATGCACACAGTTTGACAGTGAACACCAGTGGACACTGCTACTTCACAATTCCAAGTTAAATTCCTGAAATTTGAATCATGCATATACTAATACTTTGCCATATCTGTGTTAATCAGCTTCTCACTGATGCACTTTGTATAGCATGTCTAACTCTGGTTAGTGGGCTTTAATCCTCCAATACATGGAAATGCATTCATAAACACAAGAGAAGGGCAGTGATGTGCTTGACAGAGCACATACTTTCTGATATTTATGTGTGCCCTGCAGCAGTGCACTTGCAAATAATGTACCAGTACATGGTCCATTGTCAGACTCCAGAATTATACAGCCTAAATGCACTGTTACATCTGGTATGGGTTTATACTGACAGTGAACATTGGTCATGCATGTTCATATTCCATTGATGTTGTCAGTGACATGTAATAATGTCGCCATACCTCCATCCAAATATGAAGACACATAACTCCACCATTACACTATTGTTTTTCCCCAAATCTGTGTATGTGTGTGTGTGTGGGGGGGTGTGTTTGATTTAAGCAACATCCTGGAAAAAAAATGCATGTCTGTCTCACTTCTGCATTATGAATTCACGGCAGCTTATTTGACCTAGGTTGCCAGGATGAATTTATAAGTACTTTTGCAAATTGTGCTCACATAGATATATGACAAATCCTGGCTTTGCATCCAAGTCTCATAACAATATGCGTTACCTGCAGCACTGTGGTGATGTCAGCCTCTACAAAGTGCACTCTTGCAGTGTTAAAGTTAGACTTCTGCATTAAGTGCTGTGTTCTTTAGTTTGTGTAATTAGATAGATGGGGGTTCTAATCTCACAGCAGTCAGCTCATGTGTGGGTGTGTGCAGACTCATGTCATATTAAGCCTGCCTACTGCTGTCTTCCTTCATCTATCAGTCTGGAGACAATTTTACACAGGTATGTGAGTCCACAGTTATGTTAGGCACTCCTCCCAACAACTTTTTCTCAGCATACACTGATGATGTCATCCTCTATAAAATGCATTCTGACAATGTTTACATTCCTGCAGTGATGCTCTTTAGCTAGTGTGTGTGTGTGTGTGTGTGTGTGTGTGTGTGTGTGTGTGTGTGTGTGTGTGTGTGTGTGTGTGTGTGTGTGTGTGTGTGTATGTGTGTGTGTGTGTATGTGTGAGTGTGTGCTTGCATGCATCTGTGTTTGTGTGTGTGTGTGTGTGTGTGTGTGTGTGTGTGTGTGTGTGTGTGTGTCTGTGTGTACAGACTCCTGTCAGTATAAGCCTACCTACCACCTCTATCTTCCTTCAACTATCAGTCCGGGGACAGTTTTACACCAGGATGTGAGTCCGCAGCTATATCAGACCCTCTTCCCAATGTCTTCTCAACATATACTGATGATGTCATCCTCTATAAACTGCCAAATTATAGCCAAGACCTAATCTGTTAAGTAGAGAGTCTAATAGGTTAAGTGCAAGACTATAGAGTAGCGGTGACACAGAGTCACCCTGGAATATCCCCCTTTGAATTTTTATTCCTGGAAAAATAATTTGTTCCTTTATCATGACTTAACTGCAAAGTGGTTGGCCACTGTTTCATGGTTGCTGTAATGAAATCAATCAGTGTAGGGTGTATCTTATATATTTTAAGCACTCTTTTATCCATGAATGTGGGATACTGTCAAAAGATTTGTTTGCAGTCCATCCATGACATTCTTAGATTCTTCCACTTTTTACAGTTCTCCATTTGGATTTTATTTAACATCAAATGATCCTTTGTTCCATATGACTTTATTTTATTACCCTTTTGTTCCATTACCATGACTGAGTTTTCTTCTAAATGACTATAAACTCTGTCAGCATCAATTCCAGTGTACAGTTTATACATCATCAGAAGGCAAGTTATTGGTCTACAGTTTTTAGGAGAGCTTGCAGGTTCACTTTTAAGTATGAGTACTGTTCTTTTTTTTTTTTTTTTTGTTAACCAGGCTGCTGTCTGTTCAGGGTGTGTATATGTATAGTTCTTACTCATGGCTAAATCTTCATGTAACTATGCTAATACTTTTAACCAGAAGTTAGGTACTGCATCTGGGTCTAGTGTTTTCCAGGTAGGAGCTTTTCTTATCTTCGTTTCAGTCTCTGTCCATTACTTTATCTCATTGTATATCCTATACATTTGAATTTCTTATTCTTTCTTTTACTTCTTCTAACCATTTAGCATATTTAATATATTCCACTGGATCTTCATGGATATTTCTCCAAAATGTATCTATTTTTTCTTTTTTTTGGTGGTATTTCAATTCCTTTTGCCTTGTTTCCCAATTCTCTATAAAACTTTTTTGTGTCATCAATAAATTGCTTATTTTTTTTTCCTTTTGCTTTATATTTATCTATATAATGTGTAACTTTTTTCTGCCTATCCTAATATTTTTAGATTATTATTTGTGATAGTGTACGATAGATCCTGACCTGTTCTAATACTGTGCATTGCTTTTATTCAATTTACCTTTCTTAGTATTTTTTTTTTTATCTTTTCCCTCTACTGTACTCTTCTAACAGTGAGACTTCCTGTCTTAATTGCTTTATAGTTTTCTCTATTTGTACTTCCATGATGGCATTTGATTTCTCCAGGTAAGAAATTATCTGTTATTAATTTAGCTGCACACTAATGTCTGTTGTCAACCATTGACTGGGCTAACCATTGAACAATAAGCATCGAATGTTCACTCAGCAAACTTTCAATTCATCGACAGGGTAAGTAACTACTTGTCCAATACTTCCCTATCTCACATGTGCAGCAGAATTCAATAAAGCCTACACAGAGTAATTTTCCATGTAGGCATAGTGGCAAAGCCCCAACATGGAAACTTGTAGCTGTGCGATTCAGTAAACATAGCAGAGGGGCGTGCATGAGTTTGCGGACACGGAAGTGTCCGTGTAATGCAAATCACCTCATAAGCTGGTTAAATCCATGCAAATGAGGGTGACAAGCTTTAAAAAAAAATGGCCCCAAGCCAAAATCTCCTTTGACCTGCAAAAATACAGAAAAGTTAGGAACCTAACAAAAAATACATTAACAAAGATAAAAATGAATTTTACTACAACCCATCTATGGCACTAACATCAAACTCAAAACAATTCTGGCACTCCATTAACCAAACATTACATCCAGGTAATCATTGACCCCCAAATCCATCCCTGGATAAAACACCCTTAGACATTGCTACTATATTTAATTCTTACTTTATTGATTCCATATCAAAGCTTCTAAATCCAAACTCACTTTCAATTTCATACCTTTCTGTTACTAGCCCACCTTCTACTGCATCCCTCTCTAATACCTTCTACCGCAAACCAGAACCAGCCTCCTTTATCAAAACCCTACTATCTAACTTAAAACCTTGCTCTGCATCAACAGATAATATTCCCCTACCATTCTCCAACTAGCAGCGGAGTCTATAGTCTTGCCAGTATCCATACTAATTAATCGCCCTATAGTAGAAGCTAAAGTCCCTACTATATGAAAACAATTCCACACTCTACCAATACACAAAGGTGGCAACTCCTCAGATATCTCTGACTTCTTCCCTATTGCTATCTTGTCCCCTCTATCTAAAGTCCTAGAGAAGTGTGTACATAAATAGGTTATGCAATATCTTACCCAAGATAGCCTTATAACTCCTACTCAACACGGGTTCAGACCCAGACATAGAACTACCACAGCACTCTTATTCTTTCTCAATACTGCCTCTCTTGCCAGGGATGACCACAAACCGGTTTCATGCCTATTCCTGGATCTGTTTAAAGCATTTGATACAGTTTCTCACCCTCTCCTTTTGAACAAACTGCAAAAATGTAACTTCCCCCCTGATGCAGTATCATGGTTCTCCAGCTTCCTCTCTGACAGATCCCACTCAGTAAAATGGCAATTAACACTTTCTCCAACTCTCCTAGTCAAAATTGGTATATCACAAGGATCTATTTTAGGGCCTCTACTCTTTAATATTTTCACTAACCAACTCCATTCCTCCTGCCCCCAGTCTTCACTAGTTCAATACACTGATGATTCGACTGTTACTACAATTGCCAACTCTCATTCTAAACTCTACTCTGCCACCCAAACAGCCTTTAACTCAGTCAAAACATGGCTCACTGATAACCAGCTCATCCTCAACCCTAAAAAAAAAAAAAAAATTGCTACTCTTCCTCTCCAAAAAACATGCTAATATTAAACCAACTTTCACTATATTATCCCTAAACAATGCTCCCATACAAGTAGAACCCAGCACCAAACTATTAAGAATAACCATTGATGACCAACCGAAATTGGACTTGCATGCCAATAATTGTATCAAAAAGATTCACCAAAAAGTTGGATTGCTCTACAGATCAAAACAATGCCTCTCCCCTGAAGCCAAGATTACACTCTCCCATTCATACCTCCTACCCAGTCATATGTATGGCTCCAGATCCTTACTAATCTCAACTCTACCCTCCTTGCTAAACTGGAAACCACCTACAATAAAGTTGTTCACTTCGCAGCTCAACAAACCTACAAATCCCATCATTGCATCTCTCTAAAACTTATAAACTGGTTAGAACTATCTCAACAACGTTTACTTTCACAGCTCCCCATTATTCACTCCATCCTTTACCACCCATCGTATTCTCCAACACTTGCTCCTCTCATCTCGTACTACTCTCCCTCTCACCAACTAAGTAGCTCTGATCAAAATTTGCTCCAGATCTATAAACCCAAAACTAGATTTGGATGTAACATTTTTGGTTACCACCCTTTCATGTCTTGGAATAAACTGCCTCAAGACATTAGAACCCTTACCAATTCAAAATTATTCAAGGCAGCTATGAAGGAACACAGATTAGTAAGGATCTGGGAGCCAAAAAAATATATACATATATATATATATATATATATATATATATATATATATATATATATATATACACTTATTGCACCACTGCTTAGCTAGGATTAAACTATCCAGGGTGCCATAAAGTCTGCTCTTCAAATTTTCCCTTAGAACTAGCCAGTTATTTTAGTTTTAGCTCTAAAATATGTTTCTTTGAGCTCAGCACTTGTTCAGAACTCATTGTAAGCACTAAATAAGCTACAAATTAATACAGCACTCAATTTTCCTCACTTGTCTAGAGGAAAACAGTTTTTAGTACTTAATAAATAAGCACCTATCCAGGCATGTCTATGGGTCAGCTCCCAGTGTTTTCTCCTGTCTACCTGATGAATCTGGGCATCTTGGGGCAATGCAGCAACTGCCTCATATACACAACACTACGATCTGTGAGAGATGCATTTATATAGCCAGACTAGAAGCAAAGGTCTCTTCACCCAAGACTGGACTAGACAGTCAAGAGAAGAAGGTAAACACTTGCACCACACCACACTTATCACATAGTCCCTCAAAACCTACCACCAAAACACACACATAGAAACATGAAACACACACCTACATTCATATAGGCTTTCAAAAACAATCTGCTCAAGCAACAGAGACCTCCAAAGCAGAAATGCAAGCAACCTCCACCCCTCAACACAACACAAATGACACATAGCCCACAAACTCAGTGTGCCACTCAACCACAGCCCATAAGGCATAACAACATACCCAACACTCTAACAATAGGTGACTCTATAGTCAGGCACACTGATGTTCCACTCACCAGGCTAAACAAGGAGAAAGTTACTGTCAGCTGCCTGTTGGGTACCAGGATCCACCACATAACGAATGCATTCAGGTCACTCCACAACAAGTACAAATATGACTCTGTCATTGTCCATGTTGGTGTGAATGACCTGAGACATACCTCCCTGGACTACATGAAAAGAGACATGGAGGAACTCTCTGATCTTGTAGCCCAGGCAGGTATGACTCTAGCCCTGAGTAGCATACTGCCATCACCCAGAATTATACCACAGTACAAGGATAAAATGATTGACCAACAATTGGCTAAGCTTCTGGAGTCATTCTAAGGGGATTTAGTATCTGTCTGCCTGGGATGACATGATCGACAGACCACAATGCTTTGCCAGAGATGGCCTGCACCTGTCATCATTGGGATTCCGGATACTGGCTAAGGCTCTTGCCACCCCTATAATGCCTTTTTTAGTCCAGGTTCAAATGGCAGATTCACCCCCTTAAAAGGTACAAGTAAGCAAAATCTGAGGGCAATGCTACTCAATGCTAGAAGTATAAACCTCAAAATGCATTCACTTGAGGCACTCCTTAAAATGGAGAACATCGACATCTGTGCAGTGACAGAGACCTGGTTCAAGGCTCCAGAGAGAACCCCTGCATTATCAGGCTATAATTCATACCACACCTTTCGGCCACCTAACCTGATATGAAACACTAAAGGTGGAAGTGAGTTCATATTCATTAAGGATATCCACACTTCCAGGCTAGTTGCTCAGCATAATGCATCCGAGATTATCCAAGTGCAACTAACTCTGGGCAAGACTACAATCTAAATTGTAACTTGCTACAGATCCCCCAACATACTCCAGGATTCCCATTCCTCATTTCTTGATACACTGGAAAATATTAGGGTGCAACCCAACACCCTAATAATGAGGGATTTCAACTACCCCATCATTAACTGGGAAAACTACTCATGAAACTACTCATTTACCAACTCTTTTGCTGAACATGTTCTGAAATTCATAAATTCCAATGCCTTGGATCAACTTATCCACACCCCCGCTAGGGGCAGCAATATCCTAGACCTGGTCATTATCAACATGGGCGACCGGTGTTCCACACCAGAGGTCAATTCCTCATTGGTCAGATCCGACTACAAGCTAATCACCCTAGACATCCACATCCTGCCCCCAGCCCCATTAGGGAAACCACTGTAAAAACTTTCTCCAAAACCAACTTCACACGTCTTAAGACATAAGTGGCAAATTTCATGACACACATGCAGACAGACAATAGAGGTATGACTGCTGAATCCTACACAAATGCACTTTATAGTATTATGGAAGGATTTACACGAGTGCATGGATCGTGCTATCCCTAACAGCACCAAGATGCTATCCTCCAAAAAAAGGAAGCCAGTCTGGTGGTTCCCCTACCATAAACAAGCTCTACAACAGAAGAAAGAAAGAAACTGTTGCAAAAAAGAGTAAAATCCCATGACTGGAGGAACTCCCTGGTCAGCCTCAGTAAAAAGCTGAGATCCCTCATAAAATCCTCCAAAGCTAGTTATGAAAACAAAATCACCAGTGATTCTAAAGACAACCACAACACATTCTATAGCTATATTAAGAATCCCAATGGCAACACTCAGATCTGCTCTGAGTTACAGCACAATGGCACTAAATATACAGAACCAACTGATATTGCCAACATCCTGGCAGATAGGTTCACTGCTAACTTTACCCCCCCTTTCACCCCTAAAGGACCCATCTCTATACCTGAAGAATGCAAAGTTCCTGTAATGATGGCTGCGCAGGTAAAAAACATACTCTCCTAAGCCAAGAACGCAGCATCCATGGGACCTGGCAACATCCCAGGCTGCATTCTACATGAACTGCAGAATGAACTGGCACCCCACCTAAGCATCATGTTCAGTCATAGCTTAACCTCAGGTTTTGTGCCATCCACACAGTGACGGTTATTCCACTCCACAAAGGGGGAGCCACCATGGACTCTGGGAACTACCACCCCATTAGTCTAACAAGCCTGGTCTGCAAGACCATGGAACGTATCATCATGGATCTTATACACAAAGAATTTGGTAATCTCCAAACTCTGGACCTCACCCAGTTCAGGTTTGTAAAAGGCAGATCATGTCTCCTAAACCTGATAGACTTCTTTGAAGCAGTCACCAAAGCCGTAGATGAGGTTAAGGTGGTTCACACAGCCTATGTAGATCTTGCCAAGGCTTTTGACACCATCCCCCACTCTGGAATTATAGATAAACTCACCAAACTAGGTATAAATTCCTATGTCACAAGATGGGTTGCCACCTGGCTCACTGACAAAACCCACACTGTGAAAGTAGTAGACTCCAAATCTGACTTCAGACCAGTGGCAATTGGAGTACCACAGAGTTCAGTCCTGGGTCCTCTTCTGTTTGGTATCTACTTTACTGAAGTATAGGCTAACACAGAAGGTCTTTGGCTAATGAAGTTCGCAGATGACTGCAAACTAGGAGCCATAATCAAAACTCCTAATGATGTGGACATCCTACAAAAGGGCCTCACAGACCCAGATTCATGGTGTCAATACCATGGCCTCAAGCTCATTGCCAAAAATGCATTGTCATCCCCTTTGGTAAAAACTCTGTACCCATGAGCTACCACATAGGTGGTAGTCTACTTAACACCAAATGTTTGATAAGAGACCTTAGCATTCAGGTGGACAGTAGTCTCTCCTTTGATAATCACATTGCCACAGTAGTCAAGAAATCCTTCTACATGGCACACCTCATCACAAAAGGTTTCTCATGCAAAAAAAAAAATAAATAAAAAAGGTCATTGTTCCCCTCTACTTGTCATTCATTAGGCCTGTTATAGAGAACAACGCACCTTTTGGTATGTACCTCACAAGACCTCTACAACAACTGGAAAGGCCGCAGAAATACTTCACAAAGAGGATTACTGGCCTCAAACAGATGCCCTACGCAGACTGTCTAAAAAAAATCCAGCTTTATTCCGTTGCATATCCCCTACTTAGAGGTGATCTCTGCCTAACATACAAAGCTATGTCAAACCCAGAGCAGTTTGACATGCTCCACTTAAAGAAATTCCAATCCCTTCAAGATACGTGCTCTAGGGACCTATACCTTGTCACTACAGTAAACAGAACATGCTGGAGGGATAAATTCCTGTCCCAGAAATTTCCTATACTCTGGAACAAACTACCTATCTGTATCAAACAAAGCTCCTCATTAGCACTCTTCTAGAAAAATCTTGATGATTGGATGGGAGATAAGAAATTCACCCCAGGGATCACCTCTGTGGCTCTGCTTGACAGGGGCACAGGAAAATAATTTTCTTGGATGGCGAAAGCCAGGTACCTTTTTGGCTAGGCTTATATAGGCCCTAGGGCCAATAGCCTAGTACCTACCTATGAACCTATGAACCTCAAAAATCACTGGTCCTGCTACTGCATACAGCCACAATAAACTTCTTTCTCTCTCTGCCCTGTTCTCATCCCTCAGTCCATCATGCTCCTATTTCACATTCTCACTTCTTAGCCCACCTGTTTTTTTCCTCATCATCTGTACATTCATAATTTAAAACTAATACAAGCTAAATAATCACTCCTATTACTATTTAGCTGTTTACACTAAACTCATTTCTCCCCCTTTTTTCATCCTCTCTCCCTTCTTTTTTCACTCTTAAAATCCTTTGCATCTTCCCTACTTATCTCTAATCAATTTTTTGTACCTACAATATTATGCCTTATATAATATGACTATCTGATAACTGCAGAAACGTCTGTATCGCAACTGCTTAGAATGAGTTGCTTATCTTTCTGTTTGAATGGATTTGAATTATATCAATTTTTTTTTCTTGTACTTTGATGGAGCTTTTCTCCCTGGGTCTCTGCTGAAAAAGGGTGTTTTGCCCAATCAGACTAACCCGGTCAACAAATGTAGAATAAATAAATAAATAAATACATTTGTGAGTCAGTAAGTAGAAAGGCACCAGTGTAGGTGTCATGTTGGTGTCAGAAAAGTACACAGGAAAAAAAAATGTGTATCGAAATGTGAATTTTAAGCATTGGCTGTAAAAGCCCAAAAATAAGCTTTGATATGGCAGTGTAGACATACAAATAGCCAAACCTATGGCCAGTGAGTCCTAAAAATAATGCACAACAATAAAAAATATTATTTTTTTAAAAAGATATATTATATATATTACGTTTGCTTGTCGTGCAGCAATGCGCAAACATGTTGTCATGCCAAAAAGAAAAAATAAATGTTTAAAAAGCAAAAATAAGTCATTTGCAACAATAATGCAGTACACTGCCCTGCATGCAGTGCGTACAAAGGCAGGTTGCAGTGGTTGCTAAGGAGGCAGGCCCTGGTGTAGTGATGTATCCAGGGTATATTCAAATAGGTGTATGCAAATGAGCTGGGGTTACTGAATAGCAAAAAGGGCCACAGATACAACCAGTGGTAGGGCTAGAACCACGTAGGTAGTAGTAGAACAGGTAGATGACATCAAAAGAGGGTGTGTCACACTGTGATAAGCTGATTGGAGTTCATTGGCACCTGTTTGTGTTCAGCTAAACACAGCTAAGCAGGGGGAGTCCAGTGCTGCTAAGCTTTATTTAGGTTCAGGGTGTGTGTTTTAGCTGGTTTAATCAAAACTGAGCATGCACATGCATGGGGGGGTGTCTATACTGCTGAGCATTGTTTATACTAGCTGTGCGGGTTTACAGGCAGCAGCACAATACTTAGCAGTGAAATAATTAAAAAAATAAAAAAAGGAAATAACCAAGGGAAGCCAAAAAAGTAGAAATGACTGATAAGCCCTGTTCAAAAGACACTGGCCGATTCAAACCCCAATGGTATACCTGTCAGGTGGAATGAATCATAGTGAGCCAATCACGCAGGCTGCATCTGCAGCACACCACTATAAAGTATGCATACGCCTTACAATCTGATTTTTACCACATACTCAAAACGATTGTAGTACACACTTGGGAGTTTTAACTGACAAAAATGAGAGGGGCTGCTGCTGCTGTGCTACATCTGTACATGCTAGAGGCTAAAGTCAATGCTGAGGATGATGCTGACAATAGGCCAAGACTGACAAGGAGAAGAGTGTTCAGGCCCAGGGTAACCTTCCTGGGGCTTCATGAGCTGGAGACTGTAGAGCGCTACTGGGTGGACAAGGACATGCTACAAGAACTCACCGAGGTCTGATGCCCTCAACTCAGACCCAGAGCCAACAGAGCAGAACCCATCCCAGTGGAAACAAAGGTATGTGAAGCCCTCAGAATATTAGCTACAGGCACTTTTCAAAGACCAACTGTGGACATAATGGAGGTGTCACAGGCATCTGCATCCAGGGTACTCCAGCAGTTCCTGGATGCCATGCAAGCACATGCCAGTGAGCACATTTATTTACCCAGCAGAGACAGAGGCCTGGGTCAAGGCTCCAAAGAGAACCCCTGCATTATCAGGCTATAATTCATACCACACCTTTCAGCCACCTAACCTGATATGAAACACTAAAGGCGGAGGTGAGTTCATATTCATTAAGGATATCCACACTTCCAGGCTAGTTGCTCAGCATAATGCATCCGAGATTATCCAAGTGCAACTAACTCTGGGCAAGACTACAATCCAAATTGTAACTTGCTACAGATCCCCCACCATACTCCAGGATTCCCACTCCTCATTTCTTGATACACTGGAAAATATTAGGGTGCAACCCAATAATGAGTGATTTCAACTACCCCATCATTAACTGGGAAAACTACTCATGA
Organism: Protopterus annectens; assembly: GCF_019279795.1. Classification (NCBI taxonomy): domain Eukaryota; kingdom Metazoa; phylum Chordata; order Ceratodontiformes; family Protopteridae; genus Protopterus; species Protopterus annectens. The sequence goes on from NC_056749.1 coordinate 92,720,407, forward strand.
AACTACTCATGTACCAACTCTTTTGCTTTTGCTCAACGTGTTCTGAAATTCATAAATTCCAATGCCTTGGATCAACTTATCCACACCCCCACTAGGGGCAACAATATCCTAGACCTGGTCATTATCAACATGGGCGACTGGTGTTCCACACCAGAGGTCAATTCCTCATTGGTCAGATCCGACCACAAGCTAATCACCCTAGACATCCACATCCGCCCCCACCCCCATTAGGGAAACCACTGTAAAAACTTTCTCCAAAACCAACGTCACACTTCTTAAGACATAAGTGGCAAATTTCATGACACACATGCAGACAGACAATAGAGGTATGACTGCTGAATCCTACACAAATGCACTTTATAGTATTATGGAAGCATTTACACGAGTGCATGGATTGTGCTATCCCTAACAGCACCAAGATGCTATCCTCCAAAAAAAAGGAAGCCAATCTGGTGGTCCCCTGCCATAAACAAGCTCTACAACAGAAGAAAGAAAGAAACTATTGCAAAAAAGAGTAAAATCCCATGATTGGAGAAACTCCATGGTCAGCCTCAGTAAAATGCTGAGATCCTTCATAAAATCCTCCAAAGCTAGTTATGAAAACAAAATCACCAATGATTCTAAAGGCAACCACAACACATTCTATAGCTATATTAAGAATCTCAATGGCATAACTCAGATCTGCTCTGAGTTACAGCACAATGGCACTAAATATACAGAACCAACTGATATTGCCAACATCCTGGCAGATAGGTTCATTGCTAACTTTACCCCCCCTTTCACCCCTAAGGGACCCATCTCTATACCGGAAGAATGCAAAGTTCCTGTAATCATGGCTGCACAGGTAAAAACCACACACTCCTAAGCCAAGAACGCGGTATCCATGGGACCTGACAACATCCCAAGCTGCATTCTACATGAACTGCAGAATGAACTGGCACCCCACCTAAGCATCATGTTCAGCCATAGCTTAACCTCAGGCTTTGTGCCATCTACACAGCGACGGTTATCCCACTCCACAAAGGGGGAGCCACCATGGACTCTGGGAACTACCACCCCATTAGCCTAACAAGCCTGGTCTGCAAGACCATGGAACGTATCATCATGGATCTTATACACAAAGACTTTGGTAATCTCCAAACTCTGGACCACACCCAGTTCGGGTTTGTAAAAGGCAAATCATGTCTCCTAAAGCTGATAGACTTCTTTGAAACAGTCACCAAAGCCGTAGATGAGGTTAAGGTGGTTCACAAAGCCTATGTAGATCTTGCCAAGGCTTTTGACACCATCCCCCACTCTGGAATTATAGATAAACTCACCAAACTAGGTATAAATCCCTATGTAACAAGATGGGTTGCCATCTGGCTCACTGACAAAACCCACACTGTGAAAGTAGCAGACTCCAAATCTAACTTCAGACCAGTGACAAGTGGAATACCACAGAGTTCAGTCCTGGGTCCTCTCCTGTTTGGTATCTACTTTTCTGAAGTATAGGCTAACACAGAAGGTCTTTGGCTAATGAAGTTCACAGATGACTGCAAACTAGGAGCCATAATCAAAACTCCTAATGATGTGGACATCCTACAAAAGGGCCTCACAGACACAGATGCATGGTGTCAAAACCACGGCCTCAAGCTCAATGCCAAAAATGCATTGTCATCCCCTTTGGTAAAAACTCTGTACCTATGAGCTACCACATAGGTGGTAGTCTACTTAACACCAAAAGTGTGATAAGAGACCTTGGGACACAGGTCACAGTAGTGTCTCCTTTGATAATCACATTGCCACAGTAGTCAAGAAATCCTTCTACATGGCACACCTCATCACAAAAGGTTTCTCATCCAAAAAAAAATAAAAAAATGTCATTGTTCCCCTCTACTTGTCACTCATTAGATCTATTATAGAGAACAACGCACCTTTTGGTATGTACCTCACAAGACCTCTACAACAACTGGAAAGGCCACAGAAATACTTCACAAAGAGGATTACTGGCCTCAAACAGATGCCCTACGCAGACTGTCTCAAAAAAAATCCAGCTTTATTCCGTCGCAAAGCTCCCTACTTAGAGGCGATCTCTGCCTAACATACAAAGCTATGTCAAACCCAGAGCTGTTTGACATGCTCCACTTAAAGAAATTCCAATCCCTTCGAGATACGTGCTCTAGGGACCTAACCTTTGTCACTACAGTAAACAGAACATGCTGGAGGGATAAATTCCTGTCCCAGAGACTTCCCATACTTTAGAACAAACTACCTATCTGTATCAAACAAAGCTCCTCATTAGCACTCTTCTAGAAAAATCTTGATGATTGGATGGGAAATAAGAAATTCACCCCAGGGATCACCTCTGTGGCTCTGCTTGACAGGGTCACAGGAAAATAAATTTCTTGGATGGCGAAAGCCAGGTACCTTTTTGGCTAGGCTTATATAGACCCTAGGGCCAATAGCCTAGTACCTACCTATGAACCTATGAACCTCAAAAATCACTGGTCCTGCTACTGCATACAGCCACAATAAACTTCTTTCTCTCTCTGCCCTGTTCTCATCCCTCAATCCATCAGGTTCGTATTTCACATTCTCACTTCTTAACCCTCCTGTTTTTTTTCCTCATCATCTGTACATTCATAATTTAAAACTAATACAAGCTATATAATCACTCCTATTACTATTTAGCTGTTTACACTAAACTCATTTCTACCCCTTTTTCATCCTCTCTCCCTTCTTTTTTCACTTTTAAAATCCTCTGCATCTTCCCTACTCATCTCTACTCAATTTTTTTGTACCTACAACATTATGCCTTATATAATATGACTATCTGATAACTGCAGAAACATGTCTGTATCGCAACTGCTTAGACTGAGTTGCTTATCTTTCTGTTTGAACTGATTTGAATTATATCGAATTTTTTTTTTCTTGTACTTTGGTGGAGCTTTTCTCCCTGGGTCTCTGCTGAAAAAGGGCGTTTTGCCCAATCAGACTAACCCGGTCAACAAATGTAGAATAAATAAATAAATAAATAAAAACATTTGTGAGTCAATATGTAGAAAGGCACCAGTGTAGGTACCATGTTGCTGTCAGAAAAGTACACAGAAAAAAAATGTGTACCGAAATGTGAATTTTAAGCAGGGGCTGTAAAAGCCCAAAAATAAGCTTCAATATAGCAGTGTAGGCATACAAATGGCCAAACCTATGGCCAGTGAGTCCTAAAAACAATGCACAGCAACAAAAAATATTATTTTTTTAAAAAGATATATTATATATATTACGTTTGCTTGTTGTACAGCAATGCACAAACATGCTGTCATGCCAAAAAAAATAAATAAATAAATGTTTAAAAAGCAAAAATAAGACATTTGCAACAATAATGCAGTACACTGCCCTCCATGCAGTGCGTACAATGGCAGGTTGCAGTGGTTGCTAAGGAGGCAGGCCCTGGTGTAGTGATGTTTCCAGGGTATATTCAAATAGGTGTATGCAAATGAGCTGGGGTTACTGAATAGCAAAAAGGGCCACAGATACAACCAGTGGTAGGGATAGAACCATGTAGGTAGTAGTAGAACAGGTAGATAACATCAAAAGAGGGTGTGTCACACTGTGATAAGCTGATTGGAGTTCAGTGGCACCTGTTTATGTTCAGCTAAACACAGCTAAGCAGGGGGTGTCCAGTGCTGCTAAACTTTATTTAGGTTCAGGGTGTGTGTTTTAGCTGGTTTAATCAAAACTGAGCATGCACATGCATGGGGGTGTGTCTATACTGCTGAGCATTGTTTATACTAGCTGTGCAGGTTTACGGGCAGCAGCACAGTGCTCAGCAGTGAAATAATTAAAAAAAAAATAAAAAAGGAAATAGCAAAGGGAAGCCAAACAAGTAGAAATGACTGATAAGCCCTGTTCAAAAGACACTGGCCCATTCAAACCCCAGTGGTATACCTGTCAGGTAGAATGAATCATAGTGAGACAATCATGCAGGCTGCATCTGCAGCACACCACAATAAAGTATGCATATGCCTTACAATCTGATTTTTAACACATACTCAGAACGATTGTAGTACACACTTGGGAGTTTTAACTGACAAAAGTGAGAGTGGCTGCTGCTGCTGTGCTACATCTGTATATGCTAGATGCTAAAGTCAGTGCTGAGGATGATGCTGACAATAGGCCAAGACTGACAAGGAGAAGATTGCTCAGGCCCAGGGTAACCATCCAGGGGCTTCATGAGCTGGAGACTGTAGAGTGCTACTGGGTGGACAAGGACATGCTACAAGAACTCACCGAGGTCTGATGCCCTCAACTCAGACCCAGAGCCAACAGAGCAGAACCCATCCCAGTGGAAACAAAGGTATGTGCAGCCCTCAGAATATTAGCTACAGGCACTTTTCAAAGACCAACTGGGGACATAATGAAGGTGTCACAGGCATCTGCATCCAGGGTACTCCACCAGTTCCTGGATGCCATGCAAGCACATGGCAGTGAGCAAATTTATTTACCCAGCAACCTTGAGGAGAGGGCCAGCACTATGCATCTCTTCCACTGCATAGCACACTACCCTGAGGTATTATGTGCCATAGACTGCACACCTGCACATCAAAGCAGCACCCTAGAGTCTACATCAACCACAAGGGTATCACTCCATCAACTGCCAGGCCATGTGCAATGCCCAGGGCATTATCATGAATGTGTGTGTTGGCAGCCCTGGCAGTTATCACAACTCCTATATCTGGCATGCATCACAGCTCTACCAGACATCTGCCAGGGGCAACATCCCATTCGGCCATCTACTGGGGGATGCTGGCTATGCACTGGAACCGTGGATGCTGACACCAATCAGAAATGCACACACACCTAAAGAAGAACGCCATAGTGAGGCACACACACAAACTAGGAACATCATAGAGGGTGTGTTTGGGCTGCTCAAGTTACAGTTCCACTGCCTCGATATATCTGGTGGAGCCCTGCAGTACTCCCCAGCTGCATGTGCACACATGTTCACAGTATGTGCCATTTATTTATTTATTTTATTTAACATTTGTTAACCGTGAAAGTCTGACTTGGAACAAAGGCAATTTTCAGTGGAGGCCCAGGGAGAAAGGCTCCAGATGCATGTCTTTGTAATGTGGGAGGAAACCAGAGCACCCAGAGGAAACCTACATGAATCATCATCTTCTTTTGGCTGTTCCCATTAGGGGTCACCACAGCAGATCACCTGTTTCCATTTCTTCCTGTCCTCTGCATCTTGGTCTGTCACACCAACCACCTGCATGTCCTCTCTCACCACATCCATAAACCTTATCTTAGGCCTTCCTCTTTTCCTGTTACCTGGTAGCTTCATCCTTAGCATCTTTTTTCCCAATATACTTGGCATCCCTCCTCAGCACATGTCCAAACCAATGTAATTGTGCCTCTCTGACTTTGTCTCCAAACCTTCCAACCTGGGCTGATCCTCTAATATACTTATTCCTAATCCTGTCCACCCTTGTCACACCCAGTGTAAATCTTAACATCTTTAATTCTGCCACATCCAAAACCCACACGAATGCAGGGAGGAAAGGCAGATTCCACACAGAAGGCACCCCAGCTGAGAATCGAATTGGAGAACCTCTTGCTGTGAGGCGATGGCGCTACCACTGCACCACTGCACCATCTATGCTATACAATATGATCCTGCAGAAACAGCTGTGGCAGGACCATCACAGGGAAGGCACACACAACCCCCACCAGTACCAAGGTCTCCACAGCCACAAGGGTACTCAGAGGAGGAATCCCCTGAGCCTGTCCATGTAGGCAGATGTAGGTGTGCCCAGTATGCCCTGGCCTTAGCAAAGAGGCAACACATGGCACATGCACTGATATCCTAGGGACCTAGGGACTGACACCTCACTTCGACTCACATACATACTAAAAAAGATGCCAGCCACACCACACAACCTGTACCTTACCATATATTGGCTGTGTGCTGCATGAATCCAACAGAGTCAGCCCTGATACACTGTTATATCAACTGCTGCGGCACAACGTAAGTTGCTGTTTGTTACAACAAATGTATGTGGTACTACACTATGGTAGCATAGGTATCAACCTGCCGCATGTATGCAAGGGAATAGAGTGGGCTACTGGTAGAGCTGCAGACAACTGACAGGTATGTGGGACAACAGGAACTCTCTGGGCAATACTGGCTGCCCCATAATATGCAGTAGGCACCAAGCCAGCAAAACTCACTGCACTATGCAAGGGAATTATTAACAGTGGGGCCATAGTACAGATGTTTGACTGTCAATGCTAGAGTCCTCTACCACTAACACACCCATCTACCCATACAAGTGTAGTAACAATATGTTTGCAAGGTAATAGTAGCAGACCACACAATCCCCAGTCAACCTGGTGACATCTTCCATTCCCATAATATGCAGAGACCGATGTGCTATGTATGCCTGTTGGTGATAGTGTCAGGAATTAAACTGCACTGTCTAGTGGCTGTTGTGGCTTAGTGGGCTACATAAATTACCATGGTTGAGGGTGCTCATGGTTTGTGACTGGCTGTGCCTAGTATTTGCATGTGAGCTGCACCTATGGTAGGAGTTCTACAGACTGCCCATATGACACTGTTACTATTTGTTACTGTATGAAAGCCAGGGGCCCACATATATGGACAGTACACAGCTCTGAGTAACCTAGATGGTGGCTACTACAACAGCAGGTTATAACAACTCAGAGTAGCACCAGGATGTAAAGACCATCATGTAACTGTGTTAGTACTTACAACAAGTCATTGGGCACCATCATACCCCTCAAATGTACAGAGTGTCACAGAAGGTCCACAATTTTACCCCATATTTATGGTCTGTTTTTCATAACATATCCCTTTTCTGGCAGACTAGTGGTAAATCAGTAATGGTTGATGTGAGAAAATAATGACCGACACTTGAGATGCACACTTCATACCCATCAGAACATTCATGCTAATATAAAACCTGAATTCTACCAACTGTCTAAGTTTGGAAAAGCAATATTGAATACTTGTCCCTATGTTTGTGCCTGTGTCTATGTCCCACTGTTATACATGTATTTGTCCAGATGTCAGGCTCTAAGAAGTTGAGAGGTATGAGCACCATGTAGCCTTATAATAATAGTACAACACAAACCGTCTGAGGACTAAAGCAGACATATGAGGTCCAAGGGTGGACAGCCTGTAAAACAGGTACAGTCAGAGGTGTGAAGTCTGTAACCCTGTGTGTGATGTTACATCACATATCCCAGTCACAGCATATCTACAACTACATAGAGCAGCAACTGTGGATAAAGCCAGGAACTTGAGCAGGGCAGGACAAAAACCCACTTATAAGGAGAGGAGGAACTACTGGCCAGACAAATGTAGAAAGTGCAGAATAGAACAGTTTGTGCAGTAGCATGGGTTCAAGGCAAATTATGGAATCAGTAACCCAAATGTCTGTCAGATGTTCCTCACATCAGTCTATAATGATCTGCCACTGATGTACCAAGAAATCACACTGCTGTGTAAAATTTACCAGACATATGGTGCAAAACCGTGTCCATTCTAATACACTCAGGACACACTCTAGATATGAGTCAGATAATATGGAAAACACACAGCCAGGAAATCCCTCAGGCATCATATCAAGGAGGTGCTGGACTGTTTCATCAGGCGTAACAGTCAACTGTCTGTAGCACACAAAATCCCAGACTGGAGTACAGGTAGGTTTGGCCTGGAGTCCCATTGTAAGTACTAATGGTCACACTGGACATGCTCCTACACTTAGCTAATCGTTGCCCATGTCTGAAGCCACATCTGACTATGGAACTGAGATGTCAATATATCTCTGTGCCTACAGATAGTTATGTATACCCAGCTGTCTCTCCCTATCCCCATCAGACATGATTACCATTATCTATCAGTATGTGTATATATATATATATATATATATATATATATATATATATATATATATATATATATATATTAGTGTCCATACTAATCAATCGATCTATACAGGAATCCACTGACCCAACCCTTTGGAAATCCTTCTTCACCATCCCACTACATTAAGCTGGCAACTCTACTGACCCAGCTAACTATTGCCCCATAGCTATCCTATCACCCCTCTCCAAGATTCTCAAGAAATGCATCCACTCACAACTTCTAAATCACCTCCTCACACAGTCTTTTCACTCCTACTCAGCATGGTTTTCATCCCAACCATTGCACAACAACTGCCTCCCATCCATCACCCATACCATTGCAGAGGCGCTAGACAATAATAAACTCATCTTCTGTCTCTTCCTTGACGTTTCCTAGGTCTTTGATACAGTCTCTCATCCCCTTCTGCTGTCAAAATGTGCTAATCTCAATCTATCCACCTCCTCCCTTGACTGGTTCTCCAGCTACTTATCCTGTAGACAGCAATCTGTTAAATGGCTGTCTTCCTCTTCTCCTTTCATATCTGCCCCATCAGGTGTACCCCAAGGCTCCATCATGGGTCCTTTCCTGTTCAGTGTCTTTACCAATGACCTCAACAAATCCTGCCAACAATCCTCCCTCATCCAATATGCTGAAGATTCTACTCTCATCTCCATCTGTGGCAACATCTCTGAACTCCACAATCGTACTCAGCAAATCTTCCTATCTACTGAACAATGGCTAACCAGTAGCCTTCTCATCCTTAACCCTAAAAAGGCCAAACTCTTACTATGGGCAGGATTCACGAAGGCTTGCACGGAGTCTAAGAGTCGTGTACGACTCCATGCAGCCCTCGCGATCCAGGAACAGCCTGAAATTCCATGTAAGAGATCAGCTAAAACGTCTCTTACACAGACTGGGTATGGATATGCTAATTACCTCAGTTGCAGCCAAAAAGCATGCAACTGAGGTAGATTAGTGATCCACGAAGCTGAAACCAGTTCGTGTAACAGTCGTGTTAGCTGCAGAAATGTACTCAGTTGACAACTGAGTATGTTTCTGCAAATAACACAATGGAGCCATGTCAGCTCCAAATAAAGGGTGCATATGTGTCAGGCATCATGCCAATGGCCAAATATGGGGCCATTGGCAAGGTACCCCGATGCAAATATGAGAAAATATGTTTAAACGCAGCGCAGCCCTGCGCAAATGGGGTGCGCTATATAAAACATAAAAATGGAGGAGATTATAAACCCACAAATGTGGGTTTTATGCAATTAATGGATTTACAATGCAGGGACCAGCAGACCAAAAACAACATGGCCACCGTGTAGTGGTTGCTAAGGGGGGAAGCTGAGTCTAAGCATTAGTAGGTAATCCTATGTAAATGAGTGTTAGGATACTGAATCCCACTGTCACATAGCAAATGAGCACATTCCGAGTGGTGTAAGAGTTACATAAGGGGGAGGAACAGAGTAGCAGATAGGTGACATCACAGGGGGGAATGGCAGAAAGAAATGCAGTTCATTGGAGGACAGTGTTATGTGACAGATGTCAGACACACATCATGGAAAGAGGAGTGCCACAAGATAAGCATGGGAAAGTCAAGAAATGGAAGGTGTACACTGTTGCCAACACCAAAGTTTCTTGCTGGGCGTGCATGCGCACTTGTGCGCACCAGGAGGCACGAGTAGGACAGTGTGCACGCGTGTAAGCCAGACTGAGCATGTGGGAGCCTGTTGGCAGACTTCTAAGACTGTTTGCACTGGTGTGCGCGCGTTTTAACCCGAATAAGCAGATTGTACTCTGTGTAAGCATGCGTGCATGCATGTAAGCCACTGTGAGCATGTTTTCGCTGGTATGCGCGTTGCTCCCCCCTGATGAAACAGAAAGGAAAAAGGAAGCAACAGAAATAGTAGGAAGCTAGCAGGGAATACTGCTGGAGCTAGCGGGTGAAAACAATTAGAAGCAGGCAATTACACAGGCAGAATACTAGCCCAGCCCAGCACTTAAAACTCTGCAAACAGCAGTGCAGTATGTTTCTCTCAAGAGACACTGCAACACAGGAGTAAGCTATTGGAAATGAAAACTGAAAAAGCTGAACTCAGACCAAAAATGCTAGGGGCTGCCATAGCTGTCATAAGGAGACATAGGCGACTTGCTGAGGGTGGTGACAATGCAAATGCTGCCAGACAACCCACAGTGAGGAGACGGAGAAGAGTTTACAGGCCCAGGGTCACCTACCAGGGGTCACATGAGCTGGAGATAGTGGAGCGCTATAGAGTGGACAGAGACCTCCTGCAGCAAATTGTTGAGCTGTGCAGGCCACACCTCACACACAGAACCAACAGAGGGGAACCCATCCCAGTGGAAACCAAGGTATGTGTTGGCCTAAGAATACTAGCAACAGGCACCTTCCAGAGACCAACTGGTGATATGATGGGGATCTCACAGGCATCAGCATCCAGGGTACTGCACCAGTTCCTGGATGCCATGTCAGCACATGTCAGAGACCATGTATATTTCCCCAATTCCCGTGAGGCATTGGCCAGCAATATGCGTCTCTTCCAGCAAATAGCGGAATACCCTGAGGTAGTGGGTGCAATAGACCGCACGCATATACGCATCAAGGCACCAGCTGGTGAGTGGGGTAGGGCCTACATTAACCGCAAGGGCTTCCCCTCCATCAACTGCCAGGTTGTGTGTGATGCCCAGGGCATAATAAGCAATATGTGTGCTGGCTGCCCTGGAAGCTACCATGATTCCGATATCTGGCATCTGACGCAGCTGTACCAGACATTTGCCAATGGGAACATCCCACATGGTCACTTAATGGGGGATGCTGGATACGCACTGGAGCCGTGGCTGATGACACCCATCAGAAATGCACACACACCCGAACAAGAACGCCATAATGAGGCACACGCACAAACACAAAATGTAATAGAGCGTGTGTTTGGGTTGCTCAAGTCACGTTTCCGGTGCCTGGACACATCTGGTGGAGCCTTGCAGTACACACCAACTACATGTACCCAAATTGTCTTCGTATGTGCTATTCTACATAATATGATTCTGTGAAAACAGCTGCAGCAGAACCAGCATAGGGGTGGCACAAACAGCCCTTCACCATTGCCAAGGCCATCACAGGCAGAGCGTGACTCGGAGGAGGAACAACCTGAGCCTGCCCCAGTAGGCAGAAGGAGGTGTGCCCAGTATGCCCTGGCCTTGGCAAAGAGGCAACACAGCACATACACTGGCACAGTAGGAACCCTGGGAATGATACCCCTATCTGATTCACTCAGATAGTATAAGGGATGCCTAACATGACACAACCTGCAGTCAAACATGTACAGGGAGTGTAGTATGTGCATCTGACATAGTCAGCCCTGCAGCACCACCTGAGGCAAGATTGCCATGTGTTAAGCCATGTAACACCATCTAGTATATGCAAACATGATGACCCTGCCAACATCCCACCCACACCAAGCACGATGCCACACTATGAAGACAACAAGACCAAGTACAATAATTGGCAGAATTATTGCTGCAAGTCACAGGAAAACAAATGTCTGACAGCCTGGGATGACATGCTGGCCAAGACAGAATGCACCACATGCCAGGGATGGCATGCACCCAGCACACCTGGCTGTGTGGATACTGGCAAAGGCTGTCGTCACCCCCACAGTGCCTTGAATAGGTAAGGCTGGAAACACACCACCATAGGTAGCACAAGGTGTAACAACCTGGATGTAATGCTACCCAATGCCAGAGGTCTAAACTGCAAGATGCATGCAGACCAATCACACCCCAGCATGGAGAATGGTAATATCTGACCTGTAACAGAAACCTGGGTCAAGGCTCATAAGATCACCGTAATACTACCAGGTCTCTGTGAAAGTACTGAACCAGTACACTATACGGCAATAAAGTGTGGCCAGTCAAAAAGGATGTTGACAATTGTATGCAAACTATCCCATGGCAACCCTGCAGGCACAGCATAATGCCTGTTAGGTTCACACACAAAGCAGTTGGCCAGTAAGAACACAACCTGATGTCCAACACTGAACTGTACATGTGAAATCTAGATGAAGTCCATACACAAACACAAATGTGGTGGACCACAGATCCCAACATATGGAAAGTACACACTGGGCATGCTCACACACTTAGAAAAATGAGACGTGTCAGTCAGGAAGCCATACCAACTGTGAACTGGGCATGCTCACACACATAGGCCATCTCACAGTTCAGCTGTTGCACACACATATCTGGCATGTATATGTGTTAATACAGGAAACACCCCCAATACAGTAATCTGTCCAGTGCACACAGTGAAATCGCAACAGAGACATAACTACAGTATTGGATCCCACTCACATGCATACATCTGCCACAGTACACAAGTTGTTCATAGAGATAGGGAAAGCTATGGCAATAACGTACCACAAACACTTTCAGAGCAACAGATACTTGCATGGTGTGTGTAATTATATGTGTGAGAGAACTGTCCCTGTTGGGAACTACTACAACACACCAGAGTCTGCATATTCCCCCTTTAAACACAGATGATGTCAGCACCCTATCAGTACAGCAGAAGTGGCCAAATCTCCCAATAATGCAAATAGCACGCTCTGCAACTACATCACGTACTAGTGTCATAATATAGTTAGGTAGGGGTCATGCACTGCTACTGCGTCTTGTACTAGTGTCATAATATAGTTAGGTAAGGGTTTGAATCCTGCAAGTGTGTGTGTGTGTGTGTGTGTGTGTGTGTGTGTGTGTGTGTGGGGGGGTAGTAGGGTGTGTGCAATTACATGTGTGAGAGAACTGTCCCTTTTGGCAACCAGTACAACACACCAGCTGCTGCATATTGCAATCTGTAAACAGAGATGATGTCAGCGACCTGTAAGTACAGCAGAAGAGGCCAAAACTCCCAGTAATCCCATTAGCGCACTCTGATACTGCGTCTTGTACTCGTGTCATTACATAGTTAGGTAGGGGTTGGAATCCTGTAAATGGAAAGTGTGTGTGTGTGTGTGTGTGTGGGGGGATGTATGGTGTGTGCAATTACAAGTGTGAGAGAACAGTCCCTTTTGGCAACTACTACAACACACCAGATGCTACATATTCCCCCACTAAACACAGGTGATGTCAGCACCCTATAAGTACAGCCGAACAGGGCAAATCGCCCAGTAATGCAAATAGTGCGCTCTGCTACTGGGTCTCTCACTACTGTCATAGCACAGTTAGTTATGTTTTGGAATCCCACAAATGTCACGTGTGTTTGTGTCACACAGAATGCCCATGTGTGTGTGTTGTTGTTCATAATAATGCATGACATTGATTAAACCAGTAATGGCAATGCACACATGATGTATGTGTGTGCCACATACACATATATACCTGTGACCTTCAATAGTTCCCATGTCTGACACCTGCCTCATGTGAATAAATGGTATTTGCACTGCATAACATTATGACTGTGTCTTTCTGTGCAGGGGCTGCATGTGGTATGTGTATATACAGTGTGAGTTGTATATGGTATCATCCTAGCAGTGGGGGATACACATCTGGTCTGGGGCATATAGTCTACATGTTGTTGATGAACAGGTGCTGCATGTTCCCACCTGTTGTGGGAGTGGTAACATGTTGTTCCATTGTAATTCAGTGACTACATGCTAGGAACCTTTCAGCTAGGGTGCTGTAGCTAAAGTAATGCTCACACACTATGTCTGGGGGGTTGCAGTCCAGCCATATAAAGACATATGTAGAGACCATCATATTCCCAGTGTTGTCAGGGAGGACAGGTGGGTTTCCTGTGTATGGGAGGGTTGTGTGTGCCAGGCTATGAACCTGAAGGCAGTCTAACCCACTGTTAGTTGCACATGGATAGGCCCTGATGCTTTGTGCTGTGCCACCAACCTGGATGTGTGTGTATCTGTGGTGCCTTGAGATACTTCCCCCCTGTTCATGTCTGGTGCATGTGTAGGGGACGACAAGCATGGTATGAGGTATAACCTGGCAGTGATGGGGTGCACCTGTGAGCCTTGAATCAGGAATCTGTTACTGCACAGATGTTGCAGTTCACCGTGCTAAGGACAGTGTCCAGTGCATGCATCTTGCGGTGTGCACTGCTGGCGTTGTGCAGCATTACTGTTAGTGTCCTATCCCGTGTGATACCCGTGGATGTGGCTATGTAATCTGAGCCCTGCATCAAAAGGCACTATGTGTGTATCAAGAGGCTTCGCCAATATACAATGGCCCATGGGTGACAGGTGCAAGCTGCCCCTAGCAAAGCATTGTGGCTTCCCTAGCATGTAAGCACACGCTGACAGGCATTGGATACCCTATGAATGACATTGAAAAATGAGCAAAATGTAGACATAGAACACCCTTTCTACATATTGTGGTAGCATTCCTGGTGAGGGTATGATGCCAACCAAGGTCAGGGTCATACCAGCCTGTGCCACATGCTCAGAGAGCCCTTCTATGTTCCCTATCATGTAGTCCAGGGAGGTACATCACAGGTCATCCATAGTGGCACGGACAATGACTGAGTCATATGTGTCCATGCCTCTGACTGACCTGTATGCTTGTGTTATGTGGTGGACCATAGTGCCCCACGGGCATATCACTGTGACCTTCACCTTGTACAGCCTGGTGAGCGGGACCCCACTGTACCGGACAAGAGAGGTACCTAACACATCTGTAGCAGGTGTGTTGTGTAGCCCTACAGGCTGTGAGTGTTTGGCACACAGGATGTGTGTGCTATGTGTTGCATGTGCTCTGTTCTGACTTAACGTATGCCTGTGTGCCAGCTGCAGAGGTGTGTGATGCTCAGGCAGGATGCTATTCTGAGGCTCCAAGTATGCCCCAGTGTGTTCATGTGTTTGGATTGCTGTCAGTGTAGGTCTATGTCAGACTGGTATTGTAGTCACTGTAGTATGTCATGCCACCTGACAGGGTATGCCAGTACTGGGTTCAGAGTGCTCAGTCCCCAGATTGGCTATGTGGTTGCATCTCACACATGTGTTGTATGTTCATGGCCAGGGGAGAGGGTTGACTGCATACATGTGGCAGCTGTGACATTGCCACATGACTCACATATTCCACAACTGGACCATAGAGGTGATTCACAAGTTACCTTTGCACATGCTACCATAGTATTGTGATTGCCATGGTGATTAACAACACATAGAGCCAATGGGGAACAACGTACTGAAGGTGGGTATGTGTGGGTGTAGTGCTTCTGATTTGATAGCGCTGGCATATATGTCAGCTCACATGGGCAAATGCCTGGTAAGTCATATGCAATGTGTCACAGGCAACATACATGCGAACAGGACAAACAGTGATGTTCTGTCAAGTGAGACATGGACATACATATAGTAAGCTATGCAGATGTCACTAGGAATCCACAGCAGCTCTGTAAATCTGTATTGCAGGTGGAATCAGTGTTCCAGGGAACTTCAAGCAAACATGCATGCAAACAAAGCTACAGTAAGAAGGGCTGGATGTAGTCCATTGTACAACAAAGAAGGTGTACCACTTCCAGTAGGTAACAGTGCAAATATGCAGGCACTATAAACATGTACCCGGGAATGCACAGGTCAGATGTCCATGGTCCAGTCTCAGCGCACACAAGTGTACAGACCATGTACCGTCATGATGTACAATAACCGGACGGAAACCCAGGTGCTCATACCTGCACCAATACACATGTCAAATAACAGACACTGAGCCTTCACTCAGTGGTTCCATACTTAGTAGGATGTATGCTACCTGTCCTGCCACCACAGTATCCCTGACAATTATGGGGGCTCTCCCTCCAGTGAAAGTCAGTTGTGTGTGTTGGGGCTGTCTAGCATGGTATGAGGTGTGAGATTGCAGTGCTAGGGTGCTCCTGTGTGTCCTGTACCTGTCATGTAGTACTGCACACATATCAACATCCTCAAACATCCACATTGCAGAGTCGAGTGTGGGCAACATGCCACCTTCAGTGTACATGTCCATCATTGCGTATCAATACTTCCATTACCTTCTCCCCTGTGCTACCTATGTATGTGGCTATCTGTTGACATCCTTACCACCAGTATGCAAAGATGTGCAGATGTTACACTATGGTACTTACTATGGGTGTAGAAAACAATACAAGAAAATCATACTGTTACTGCATCAGGCATGCTGGGATATACACACAATCATATCAGCACACTGTACTGTTAACAACATGATACTATTACTACACTTCTATGTAGTCACCCTGTGCATCAGCAACATGTTAACCTGTTCCTGCACTGATGTTAGAGATTGCAGGAGGTGGCACAGTTTCATCATATGCACAGGGTGTGAACTTGGTATGCCTGAGTCTGCCACTGATACCACCAATTGACATGTATGTGTATGTGTGTTGGTGAGGGACAGCAGTACAAGGTGGGGCACTGTTGATGCAGTGTGTGCATGTATGCGGTAGCCCTAGGTGTTAACATTTCGCATGTGTGTATGCATGCACACAGTTCCACCTCATGGCTGCCATATACCGGTGTTTGTGGACAGCCACAGACTGCACCTGCCAGGTCATACAGATCAGTGTCTCTGGCCACGGACACGGTACCTGTGCCTGGCAGGGGTGCTATGGACCGTATCCAGTACTAAGCCAGACTGGGTACTGTCATCAGAAGCGGGTGTTTGTTGACTGGACACAGGTCCCTGTTGGGACTGTCCAGAGCCACGTGCACGTGGTCTCCTGGGGTGGTCTGATGACAGCACAGACCCAGCATTGCTGGGGCTGCTGCTGGCACTATGGGGGCAGTCACGGCCCTGTTGTCATCCGCATCGACTGCCAGCTGCTGCTGTTGCTGGCATACACCCACGTTGATGCCGCAACCGTCCACCATTGCCCTGGCTCATGGACATGTAGTTGTGGAACTGATGTAATATGCCCCCACAACGTCTGTCTATGACATCAGTGAAATTACGGATAGCATCCGCAATGTCATGCATACTGTCAGTCATGGCTGTGCGACATGCTCTCAGCTCCCTCAGACCCTGTCTGGTGTATCTTTCCATACGTGACTGTGCCTGCATGACAGCCCGAAACATAGCTGAGGTTGACAGACCTCTTTGGGCATGTCTGCCAGGGGCAGTACGCCCACGGATGCTCCCACGAGAACCCATGGACAACTGTCTGTGTGGTACCATCTCAGGACCCTGCCCATGGCTGCTGTGTGGGGAAGCATGTGCCACAGATACCACATTACCCTGGTCAATGCCCACTGTATCCTGTCCATCACCTAGGGACACTGGTGACATAGGATGTATTGGCAGGATGACTGTGCACAATGATGGGGTCGGCAGCTGTGTACTGTCAATTGGCTGACCAATGACGGACCCTGGCACACCTTCCTGTGCCATTACACAGATATCATCATTATCAGTACCCGTGGCATCGGATTCAGGTTCCCTGCTGCATGACACCAGAGCAGCACCAGAACCTGTGGGAGGAAGACAGGAAACACAGTTTACAATGTCTACACAATGTTACCAGTGATGCACACATGCACACATGCACACATGCGCACATGTGCACATGCACACATGCACATGCACACATGCACACATGCACACATGCACACATGCACACCCCTCAGTATACACACAGAGCACTACTGATTTAGCCTATTATTACTATCACTATCAAGACTATTATAGGTATTATTAATACACACTCACCAGCATGGATAGGCTGCCTTGCTGTAACACTGGAGGGACCTGCAGAAATGAGGAGATTAATGTCAGTGGGCACAACTGTGCCATTGATACTGAGTATGATACAGTTCAGTAGTACAACAGTTGCCTTTCACATGTCAGCTGCTGATATTGGCAATATCACACCTGCACAATTACATACTATGTTGACAGCTACATACCAAGGACACACCTTACACATGCATAAACTAACAGTGTACAGAACAGTCAAGTATACATATGGCATATTACCTGCATGCTCCATGTCATGTTGCTGTGTGGCTCCAGCCTCCATCATAATGCAAGTCTGATGCTGTTGATGTTCGTGGGCTGGAGCCACAACACTTAGGAGTAGCCCCTCCAGTCTGGTGAGGGGAGGATGTGTGGCCACCCAACCTCCGGTGGCAACCTGTTGCCTGTGGATATCCGACGCACGCTGATGGACATTTCTGATTAAATCACTGCAGTGATGTCATACCTGCTCATATGTCCTATTATGCATGCCAATGTCATTTACCCGACGGACCAGGTCTTGCCACAGTGCAGCCCTCTCCTGCTGATTCTGGCTGGTGCGGGAAAACAGTATGTCATAATCCCGCACCAGGCTCTGGTGTATCTCTTCATCCTCAGCAGCAGAGTACGCAGGATTACGCTGATGCGCCATGGCCCTGAAAAAGAAAACAAACAGGATATCAGCAATATATGACAGCAAAATATGGCACACATACTATACATGATACTCAACTGTAGTGATATAATATTACTCCCATATGTAGCACCTGTCTGTCTTGGTGGATACACATGTACATGGCCAGATATCAGTGCTCAGCCAACAACCGTGCAACTGTACCTGCCACATTCCATACAACACAGTACCAAGCCCCAGCAGTCAGCACACTGAGACTGGTCCAATGCACCACTTCACTCTGGAGGTTCGTAACAAGGTACTGTATGTGGAACGTCATCCACTAGTGTGATCTGGACACATACCTATCAGCCTGGATATACATATCCCACAACCACCCCCAGCACAGTAGACTACATTGAAATATATGTGTAAAGATGGATTTACACTTGTTAGGACTGAGATGGTATCCATGCAGCCCACTGGGCCAGTGGAAGCCACAACCCACAATGCTGACCCCTTCGCAAATGCTTTCCATGGACATCCCCGAGAATGCATGGAACATGCACACCCAATTCAAACCAAGACCCTATGCACAAAGGGTAAGCATCCTGTCTGGTGGACCCCAGCCGTAACAAAATTGTATAACAAAATAAGTAAGCTACTGCAGGACAGAGCTACATCCCATAAAGGGAAGGCATGTCTGCTCAGCACTATTAAACAGCTAGGTTCTCTCATAACAACATCCAAAGGCAACTTTAGGAGGGATATCACCAAGGACACTACAGATAACCACAATGCCTTCTTCAGTTCCGTTAGTAACCTGGTCCAAAACCCCAATATGGTTGGGGTTAGTACATGACAACAATTAATCCACTAAAACCACAGATATTGCCAACATTGTGGCAGACAGGTTCAGTGCAGACTACACCCCTCACTCTCCCCCAAAGGTGGAAATACGTATCCCAGCTGAATGTGACCTCCCTGTCATCTCAGATGTCCAGGTGAGAGCCACCCTCAGCGAATCAAAACACACAGCATCAATGGGACCTGATGGTATCCCCAGTTGCATGCTACGTGGACTCCAAGGGATGCTAAACCCCCATATACAAATGCTATTTAACCCTAGCCTTACTACAGGATATGTACCTGAACACTGGCGTACAGCAGCAGTGCTCCCACTCCACAATGGAGGCACCTCTACAGACCAATACAATACAATACAATACAATAACATACATTACAATACAATATGCTATTGCCGCTGGGACTACAGCAGCATAGTGTTATGCTACCCTGCCCCTTGTGACACGTGTGATGTGATGGTACCTGCACCTGTCTGACAGTTACACAGGATGACTCATGTGGCATATTACCTATCTGCATAACATTCAGCAGGGGTATGTGTGACATGTACTCATGTGGAGTCTTGCTTCTTAATGCTGTGTGGTTTATTGCAGGGTATGTCTTATCTGTGGGTAGGAACCTGTACCTGCACCATGTGCTCTCTACTGCGGCAACAGGGGCGACACGCAGAGGTCATGTAGGTTCTGGATGGTGTGAGTTGTTATTTTGCTTGCTGGACAACTATCATGTGTGTGACTTACGTATGTATATTCAGCAGTGGTAACCTGTATGTGGGTATTATGTGTGCGCTCTGTGGTCTTGTCAGTCACTCTGCATTGGTAATGTGATTGCGTGCATTGTCACAGTGTCTTACGTGTGACTGTGTCCTTCACCATATCTGTAGCTGTCATGTGAGGTACATACCATGTCAGACATTGTGTGGTGTGGAGGGGTACACTGACCTGCATCTCCATAGCTGGCACACCATGCCTGCTGCACATACCATGTACAGGTATACCAGGACTAGTGTGCCACTGTCAATATCACTGGGGGGCCTATTGTACACGTTTATGACCCTGTTCCCCCCTGACACATGCAGTGGTGGGCAGCCAATCACACATGTGGTGGTTAGTGGTGTAGGTGATTTTGAATGGGGCATGGTACACCAATATCGACACTGGTGTTCACTCCATGCCTTTGTCACCAGGCACCTGTTGCAATACCTCTGTACACATGTGCCTCACTCAGTATATATGTATATGTATATGTATATATATATATATATATATATATATATATGTATATATATATATATATATATATATATATATATATATGTATGTATATATACATATATATGTCTGTATAACTATCTACATATTTATATATATATATATATATATATATATATATATATATCTATATCTAGATATATATATATATATATATATATATATATATACATATTGATATCGATGTGGAGGGGGGGAGTATGACAGAGAGGGGGTGAGTGTGAAAGATGGGTTCAGACAGGGGGAGTGTGAGATAGTCACATACAGTCATATCTGTAGACAGTCAGATCTGTCCGTCTATGTATATGTATCTACATATGTCTGTGTGTATGACATAGATATGTATGTACATATTCTTTGTATCTATATTTGTGTATGCATTCCCACATCCCTCTGTATCTATGTATACAAATATGCATATTTTATATATATATATATATATATATATATATATATATATATATATATATATATATATATATACATACATACATACATATATATTGACATGCATACATATACATATGGCAAATAATTTGATAAACATGTTTATTTACATAACTGTATGCACACACTAACATATACTGTTAAGCAGACATAACTGTGAAACCTAATTGTACATTGCACTATGTCCTACATACAACCTACAATGATATGTGCACATAGATGCCTTCACATACATATGTATGTACAGCCTTCAGCGATAGCTGCTGTATGTCCCCTGCCCTATGCACATCTCCATATACATGTAGATACAGAGCAATAACACATATGGAGGGTTCACAGGATGGACACTATTCAATTGTTACTTTACATTACCTGTTTTTGTCACAGCTTATTGTGTAGGTGTTTGTCCACGTGTTTGTTGCTTGTGCAGATGGTATCCTGTTTATTGATGTGGTTTCTCTGTCTGTCACTTGGTATTATTAAGGTTTTTTTTTTTTTTTTTTTTTTTTCTCTCGCTCTCTCCCTCTACCTCCACAGGGTGCAATGAAAGTATTGTATGTGTGGACTGGGGGTACAGGATGCATTTGTAGGGATCTGCATATGTCCATGTGATGGCCTCTGCACCAATTGTTAGCCAGCATTTGCTAATTGCATGCAGCCGATTGTGTGCTGATTGCAGTTGTCACTGTGATTTCACTACAGTGCTATATAAAGGTGTGTGAGATAGGCGTAGCCCTTTCAAATTGTCAGGGTGGGGTCAATGCTGGTATGCTGTGGACAGTGTTCTGTGAGTGTAAAGGTAAGTATCTCTCTCATATCTCAGGCTTTGCTGCAGACACTGTAATGCATGTAGTTGTGTGACCTGCATATTCATTTCCCCATTTTTCTGCAGTACGTGTGTATGTGAACTGACACCTAAGACTACTACTACTGTTAATATGTGTGTGTGTGCTTTCCTGTGGGACTTGTGGTGTAACTGGTATACAGCAGTGTCTCCTGACATTTGTTGCTATGGCTTCATTATTTGGCCTTTACATTCACTCCTTGTATGCCTGCTAGGTGTCTTACCTGTACTGTGTTGCTATGTCTTTCCTATTTTCCATTTACATTCACACCTTGGAATGCTTGCTATATCTGGTAGGGTGGCACTGCATGCAGTTTGGTCTGGCCATGTTGTGTTTCTTGAACTGTATTAGGGTATTTGATTATGCTGCTGGGCAGGCCTTGGATACTCAGTGGTGTACACCAATTACATTGTCTGGCATTCTGCAGTTGTGACTGTAGGTTGTCCTGAACATATATATTACTACACTTTTTGCTGTGCAAGTGGTGCATACTTACAATACTTCAGAGTTAACATTAAATGTATTGTAACACCTTTCTGCCTACTCTTTGTACATTTCACAGGGAGTCAGTGGGGCATCAGTGTATGTCAGTCACTGTTGCTATGTGTAGGCCCTTAAATATTCAAATATGTCAGTGTCATACCTCTCAACTGTACAGATATTTCATGAATGTCCACATATTTGCCTCATATCATTTTTCCATTTCTCATTATTTAGCTTTTTCTGCCAAATCAGTCAGGATTCAGGTCAGAATATCATGACAAACATTTGAGTTTCAGACTTCATACACTTCCAAACATTCACAGTAATGCACATCCTGTTACTCTATCAACTTTATAAGTTTGTAGGGGCATTATTTGGAATATGTCCCTGTTTCAGTGCCTTTGCTCCACATTATTTATTACGTAGTCCAGATTTCATGCTGTATGTGGTTGTGAGGTATGTCCAGTGTTTATCCTGCTGTGTGTATGTGTGTGGCTTGCAAGGTGCTAGAGAGACAAATTAACTAATAGCTACCAACTAGCATGTCTGTTTCTCTTCACACACTACTATTATAGCAATCCACTACATTTGACAGCAAATATGCATAACATGCTTTATGTACTAGAATTCCTATATTCTCTTTACATTTATTCCTACTATTGCATAATATATTTATGTTAGCACAATGTTCTTGTATAGCAGTCATGGCTTAGTGGTAAGTCATGCAGATTACTGTTTCCAAGGTCCTGGGTTCGGGACTGACAACGGGATTTTATTTTGCTTTTGAGCAGACTACAAGCCTTGTCATTCAAAGTGATTAAGGCACTTTTAAGCAGTTGTAAGAGGCTTAGTGCTGGTTTGCACTGAGCTCACGCATGCGCAGTGGCATTTAGCTTCACGCACACACGCGTAGCTAAGCGCACACAAGCGCACGTCCGCTTTCAACTGCTTACAAGTGCTTAATCTTGCGCACTCCCGCGCTAATTTCTTTGAAAGAAATGAAAATGGGGAGACTGGAAAGTGGTGAAAAAGGAGTCACAAAGAGGGTAGGACAGTAGGAAAACAAGCTCGGGAATTGCAGGAAGGGTGTAGGATAGGCCCATAGCTGCCCATTTCTTTATCAGCAACAGCTGTGCATACATGTGTAATTCGGTGTGCAATTTGAAACCTTCCACCCCTGAGAGAGGGGTGAGGACAACAAAATGTGTTGTACAGCCAATTGTAATTAACAGTTCACATGTCCAGCAGACATGTCTGCAAAATGGGCAGCTATGTATGGGGCGTGATTTTTTTGCGGGAACAGAGTGCCCTTTTTTTTTTTTTTTTTTTTTTTCAGGTGAGAGTGGAATGCCAGGTACGGGAAGTAGGTATAGTAGGTAGTAGGTAGGTAGGGGTGGTTAACAGACAAGACAAACAAGACGCATACAGGGGTGGTGTATGACACATGTGGGGGGATACATATTTGACGGGGACGGATGTTGGGATAACTAGAGCCCATTAGCCCACAGACGGCAACAGTGGAACTGACATCCCCACCCATGGGCAGTTGCCACTGTGCCTTCACTGCCCAGGACGGGGCTGTGCTGGGGGCTGTGTAGGCCGGGCAGCAGGCACGCCCGTGAGTTGTGCCACCCGTGCCTCAAGCTGGCATAGGGGCCCAAGCACAGAGTGCCTGATCTCCCTACGCACCACAGTCCGGACACTATGGAGGGTGAGTGTGCGATCTCCTCCAGCCACGCTTGCAGAGGGGGGATGAGCCCCATCCCCTGCAGTGCTTCCACCTGAAGGTGGCACAGGGCCACCAGAGGAGGGTCCGGTCTGGGCACTAGTGCCAGGTGCAGTCGCCAGCTGAGGTGGGAGAGGTGGGTCCACTGGAACCTGCCTTCCCTGTCATCCTATGTTTTCGATATTTTAGGATGGTGTGGGTTAGTAACAAACAATACCATTCATAATTAGTTGTAACAGCATGCATTAGTATTCCCAATAACCAAACACCCATATATTCCAAACATTGAACAGCAGGCATAACACATGCGTAATTTCAACAACAGTACACAATCCAACAGCATGCAGGGTTGATTGATGGCAACAGGCCATCAGGTTTGGATGTATGAACAGGGCACATGCATCAACGTACATGCAAATATTCATGAGCCAACAGGACAAATGTCCAGGGGATTAATTGTAAATACACATACCCATTTCATGTGAAATGGATTATTTGTGGTTATAGGGTAGGGAGAAGACATATTTCATTAACAACGTAATTTACCTATACATATGCTGTACATTTCTACTAGCTACAGATATATGCACCCTGCAGGTCTGACTACAATTTCCTATGTGTACACTTAGGCATGTTGGTGATGGGAATGTTACTGCTACATTAATAAACATTGCATTTTTATTCATGCACGTTCATATCTGCCTCTGTTCAGCTACAGCATCCTGCAACTTTTCATTTCTATGGCTCTAGACAACTGTGGATGTTTGCTAGTGCATACAAACAAACTATCTGCATATTGGTAAGGTACAGCTACATATCGAAGTTGTGGAACAAACATTCCAGCTTCACTACTTTCTTGGACACATTTCACTGTTTGGTTGTGCCTGTCACATTCATTTCATGCTGTACTGACTGCAGTTTACTTTATTCAGGGGTTATTGCAACTTTCTGGGTGGCTTCATACCTCTTTCTCACACTCTCACTTATTTTATATTTACAATTCAGGATGGTACCTAATTCTAGGCTTTATTAACCTGATTTACTTGGTTACAACAATCCTTTCCAACAGTCTCACTTGTGTCAGGTTTCACAGTTTAAACAGGGATATATTTCACACATTTGTTGTA
Organism: Protopterus annectens; assembly: GCF_019279795.1. Lineage (NCBI taxonomy): Eukaryota > Metazoa > Chordata > Ceratodontiformes > Protopteridae > Protopterus > Protopterus annectens. The sequence goes on from NC_056749.1 coordinate 92,745,457, forward strand.
CTGAACTTCTATAGCTGTACTATACAGCCTGCTGCAGATTATCCTATTACATTACAGGTACAACATCTTTATTTCAGAGTTGTTTCATTTTTATGTCCAAATTACAGGCTACAGCACACTTTTGTAATCACACTGTACTAGCAGAATCTGTCTTACACTGTTACTTGCATTTTTTATTAATAACTGTCTAAACTGCGGTCTTTTGCATGCTGTCATACTTATATCTATTTACAGTTACAGGGAGAGGTTTACTCACCTGTCTGGTGGCGCAACCGCACCAGCCTATCGGCATAGGCTCTACGATTCGAGGAGCGTACACCTGCAGCTGTAACATAAATGAAGTGATATGGGAATACACATCTCCATAATATCAGCTACTTTTATTTCTTACATAAATAATTACATGTAACTTACTCAGTAGTGGGGCATTGGGCATTTGCCGGGCCTCCTGGATCCAATGGTTCAGTTGGTCCTGCTTCCATCTGTTCAGGTCCGCATGGTGGTGATGGACCTGTTCACCAGTCCTTGTTATTTCTGTGGCACTGGTGAGATCATGTGCCAACCGGTCCCACGCCTCAGCCTTGTATGCTCCCCACAGGACCTGGCCCTGCATGAGTTCGGCCTCATGATCATGGACGAGGAGCCAAACCATATATTTCAACTCCTCAATGCCCCACCTCTGTGCTCAGAAGCAACTACCCTCACCTACACCTGACATCCTGACTGCAAGTACTTTCCACAATCAGTTATGCTGTGTATTCCCACCTATGGGGCTTATATATGCAGTTTTTCCCACACTTAACTGTGATTGGACATTTTGGAATTGTATCAGCTTCACTAGATCTGCCTTGTCATGCTTCTCTTTACATTCATTCCTATATATATGCTACTACTGCATTTCAGACAGCAACTGTCATGGCTTAGTGGTTTAGTGCTTTGACTTTGGTGCATGGTACCATGAGTTCGAGCCTGGGCATTGTTTTTTTTATTTTATGACTGCCTACACAGGCTAAGAGGTGTGTCTGTGTCAAGCCAGTTTTGATACAGCTTACTTCACGTTGCCCGCCGGTAAGCAGGTTGGAGCGGTGCGCAGCTCCACGCAAACAGGTTACACTGGCTTACGCGTCATTTGGCTGTCGGCATGCATATTATGCTCAGCTCAGCTACGGGCACACAGTTGCAGCATGTTAAAGTGCTGCTCAACCCCGGGCACTCAGTTTACACCTGTTAGACTACTGCTCACCTACGGGCAGACATACTCAGATTGTTGGAGCGTAGCTCAGCTATGGGCACTTCTGACATTTTTTTTTCTTTTATTGTCTCACATTTCTTCAAACTACATGGCCCATTTCCTTACATTTTACATAAAATATGATTATATATCTGTTAATATATGTCAGGGGATTGTCTCGTGCTTATTTCACTAAAAAAAAAAAAAAAGGATGTTGTTGGGACTCGAACCATGCTTGCTTCCTCTTCAGACGACATCGCTACCACTACGCTATTTTGTCTTGCCTTGCTTTTCATATTTAGAACTTATATGCTTTTCCACTGACTGCTAACTGTGGCTAAGCGAAGGGCACACCCGCGCAAACGAGCGCGATTATGGGCAAACTCTTTTAAAACTTGCAAAAAAAAAAAAAAGTTTATTTTTACATTTTATATGTTTATAGTTTGTGGGGGAATTTGTTGTGTTGTGTTTGTTGACATTTACATGGACTCGCTCGTGGGTGTTTACTTTCAGGACTGTGACTCCTCTGGGGGCGTGTTCATTTGCATGACTCACCCTGTGGATATGCCCCCTACTTTCTTACACGGACTGTGTTAGCCTTAAGTGTGAGTCAGCATGCTCTCATGAATATGCAAGGCATGCTGACATCACTCCGTTTAACTGCAGCCTCCGTGTAAGACATGTAACTCTTACACAGAGGCTTCGTGACTCCTGCCCTATGTCTTCCCCACTCACTCGCTCTCAACAAATCCACCTTTAAAATCACTTCTTCAAATAACACTATTATTATACCTGAAGCTCACACTAAACTCTTAGGCGTAATCATCAACGAGGGACTCAAATTCAATATGCATATACTTCAAAGTATAAAAAGACACACCAGAAACTGGGTTTACTTTACAGTAACAGAAAATTCCTAACACCTAACACAAGACTCTCCCTTGCCCAAGCCTTTCTCCTACCCTCCCTCACTTTTACATCCCCTGTGTTTACCAACTTTCAAACTACAATCTTAAATAAAGTCCAGCAAACATACCATAAAATAGCTAGATTTGTCACTAACACCCTATATAATGCACATCACTGCTTATCCTTAAATTCTCTCTATTGGCTTGCGTTCCCACATGTACTGCTTTTATGACAACTTCAATTGCTAGACACCATTCTCTACAAACCTTCATCCTGCCCTGCTCTCACTTCCCTCATCTCTAGCTATTCTCCTTCTCATACTCTCCGCTCCTCTAATCAATTACTGTTACATACTTATCAATCCAAAAAAAAACAATAGGTAAGTGCCTCTATAAATATTCCATTACCCAAGCTTGGAACGATCTTCCCAGAGACATACATTCCATCATTCATCCATCCCACTTTAAAGAAAAACTTAAAATTCACCTACTCAACACTAAAATCTGTCCCTGCCAAGCCCCAGCCTAAGCTTTCACCAACCCTCCTTAATCTCCCACAGTTACAGCTTGTATGCCTCTACCACATTCTATTCTCTGATTCCTTTTTCCTGATGATTAAACTTTTCTTGTAAATATGTAAATACATTGTTACTTCTGAAAATTATTTACCTTTACACCATTTGATTTTTGTATCACCATGTTATATGTTCCACTTGTATTTTTATTAATTAGATTAGATTTGTCTTTTCTTGTCATGTAATGATCTTGTTATGTAAACTGTGTGTTTAACAGGGCTTTTCTCCTCGGGTCTAAACTAAAAATGGGCCACAAGCCCAGTTGGACCAACCCGGTTAACAAATGTCAATAAATAAATAAATAAAATATGATATACAGGCATACTGAAAGAGGGGGAGATAGAGAGAGACACACACACAAAAGTATAGAGTAATGTAGTGATGCAGCCACTTGTACACCAGTTGCAACCAGTGGTGTGTGCAATTAGTACGGTGAGCTGTAATGTGTAATATTAGGTAGGTAGGGATTCTAATCTCACATCAGCTAGTGTGTGTGTGTGTGTGTGTGTGTGTGTGTGTGTGTGTGTGTGCGCATGTCTGTGCAAATATTCCACATACAGCAGTATACACACACCCAGCAGGCCTATATCTATGTATTGTTCAATCATTGCATGGCCCTTTGAGGGCCTCTGACTAGTGTCCTTCACAACAGTGGCACCCCTGTCAACAGCTCAAACAAACAAAGTTTTGGAATTCTAATAATCAAATATTGCATCCTGGAAACCCCTAATCTCCCAACCCCTGCCCAACCAAGAGATCAGAAGAAGTAGCAAACATTTTCAACTTTTACTTCATTGAATCCATCTCAGAGATGGTAAACTCTATTCCCCCTTCAACTAACTTTACAGACTCCTGCATCATCTCCTACACTAAACACTTCAAACACTTTCTCTCTGCACACTGTAACTACTAACTATATTAAATATCTGCTCTCCAAACTTAAACCTTGTTCTGCATCAACCGATAATATCCCTCCTCATTTCCTCCAAGTTCCTGCAATCTCTATATCTATATTGATAAACTGCTCTGCCACTGAATCTAAAGTTCCTACGATTTGGAAACACTTTTACACCCTTCCTATTCACAAAGGAGGTAACTCCTCTGAAATTTCTAATTTCAGACCTATTGCTATACTTTCTCCTCTTTCCAAAGTGCTTGAAAAATGAATCCATAAACAAGTCATGCAGTACCTACTACATGAAGACCTGCTCACATCCACAGCACCACCACTGCCCTCCTATCCTTCATTAACACCATCTCATTTGCAAGTGACCAGAAAAAAATAGTATGCTGGTTATTCCTTTACCTATCAAAAGCATTTGATATGATATCTCACCCTCTTCTCCTTAATAAACTGATTGACCTTAACTTCTCTACTTCCACTATTGCCTGGTTTACTAGCTACCTTACTGACCGACTTCAGTCAGTAAAGTGGCAGTCAACCCTCTCCCCTCCACTCCCAGTCAAAATGGGCAAACCCCAGGGATCCATTCTTAGCCCATTGCTCTTCAATATCTTTACAAATCACCTCTATATGTCCTGTCCTCTATCATCCCTAGTACAATATGCAGATGACTGTACAGTTATCACTATTGCTAGTACTTCATCCGACCTTCTCACTCCTACCCAGACTTCCTTTAACTCAGTAGAAACCTGGCTCTCTAGCAACCAGCTCATTCTAAACCCTAAGAACACTTCCCAAAGTCCTCACTCATCTCCAACAGACATTCTCCATTCTGTCTCTAAACAACACTCATATAGATGTTGAAATTAGCACAAAACTCCTTGGTGCACAATAGACGACCAACTTAAATTTGACTTGCATGTAAACAATTGTGTAAAAAAGACACATCAAAAACTTGGCCTCCTGTATAGGAACAAAAAGTTCCTCACTACTAAAGCTAAAGTGACCCTCTCTCTCTCTCAAGCCTATCTCCTACCTAGACTTTTATATGGCTCTCAAACCCTACCCAATCTTAACTCAGCCCTCTTAGCCAAGTTAGATTCAACCTTAAATAAGTTGGCTAGATTTCCAGTACACATATAATTCCAACCATTGTCTCTCCCTAAAACAACTTAACTGGCTAGAACTTCCTCATCACCTCCTTCTCAATCAACTTCAGATTATTCATTCTATCCTATATCAGCCATCTTTCTATTCCAGTCTCTCTTCCCCTACCTCACTATACACTTCAAATAGACCTCTCCGCAGCTCAGACCTGGACCTATTGCAAGTCAACATTCCTAAAACAAAAACTGCCTGCAGCCTCTACAGCTTCAATCCTTCAAGCTCCTGGAGCAAACTACATTAGCAATTAGGTCGATTAAACAACCCAACCAGTTCAAAACATCTACCAAAGAGTATCTGAATGGACTCTGGTTCCGTCGGTGTACTCAGCCACAATGAATTACCTGATTATTCAGCAACTTCACTGCCTATCTTTATCTTGACTCTACTTACTCTTATTGTTATTGAATTTGTTTTATCACCTATTGTACAACTTGTTTCAACTTTTGTATCCTTGTTTATTATTGCATCTAATTTAATGTTTTGTATATTGTGATATGTGTTAAGAGCTATTGCTCATATCTTCCTGCAATATACTATATTTTGATTTGAAACTCTGTGGAGCTTTTCTCCCCAGGCCTCCACTCTAAAAGGGCTACTAGTTCAGTTGGACTAACCTGGTAAACAAACGTAAAATAAAATAAACAGCTGCTGATGTCCTCCACCCAACCAGCAATGGCAGACACTCTCCAAACCCATAAGCTCTGTGGTGCATGTAATAAGTATGTAGCACTGTAATATATGCAACTAGATAGGTAGAGGTTCTGATCCCCACAACGGCAACTCTTTGAGTGTGTGTGTGTGCATGTATGTAAATATATCCCCTTGCAGCAGTGTGTCTGTGATCCCCATGTGTGTGTAGTACCAATACATTTTAAGGCGTCTGCCTACCTGTTAACCCCCCTAATTGGCTTACTTTACAGGACCTGCTAGTCATCCACCTTAGAATCACAGCTAGACACTCTTCAGACACATAAGCTCTGTGGTGCATGCAATAAGCACATAGCACTACAGTATATAAAATTAGATAAGGAGGAGTTCTAATCTCAAAACTGGCTACTCTGTGAGTGTATATGTGTGTGTGTGTATAAGCACATCCCATGCAGTAGTGTGGCTGTCATGCCTGTGTGTGTGGGTTTGATTGTTATACCATTTTGAGGGCCTGTGCCACCCTGTTAACCCCCCATTGGCAAACTATTCAGGGCCTACTGATGTCATCCACCTTAGAAGCACACTTAGACACTCTCTAAATGCAATAGCTGCATGGTGTATGCAATACATACATAGTAGTAGACTGTATGTAACTAGATAGGTATGGGGTTCTAATTCCAAAACTGGCAACTCTGTGTGTGTGTGTGTGTGTGTGTGTGTGTGTGTGTGTGTGTGTGTGTGTGTGTGCGTGCGTGCGTGTGTGTGTGTGTGTGTGTGTGTGTGTGTGTGTGTGTGTGTGC
>NC_056749.1:92954109-92976609 GCF_019279795.1 Protopterus annectens
AAAAAAAAAAAAAAAATAACATTAAACAGATATATGTAGATACATATATATACAGATCTGACTATCTACAGATATGACTGTATATGACGATCTCACACTCCCTCTGTCACTCACCCCCTCTGTCACACCCCCCTCTCCATATGAGAGAGAGAGAGAATGTGTATATATATATATATATATATATATATATATATATATATATATATATATATATATATATATAATATGCATATATGTATACATAGAGAGGAATATAGGAATACATAGTCAGATGTAATTAGAATATGTAGAAATATATATATAATACACACATACAGATATAGATATATGTATCATATATATAATACACACATACAGATATAGATATATGTAGATACATACAGATCTGACTATCTACAGATATGACTGTATATCACGATCTCACACTCCCTCTGTCACTCACCCCCTCTGTCACACTTCCTCCCCCTCTCCATATCTATAGCAATATATGTACATTGATATATACACATATATAATATATATATATATATATATATATATATATATATATATATGTGTATATGTGTGTATATATATATATATATATATATATATATATATATATATATATATATATATATATATAATGTGTATTATGTGTGTGTGTGTGTGTGTGTGTGTGTATATATATATATATATATATATATATATATATATATACATATATATATATATATATATATATATATATATATATATATACATATATATATATATATATATATATATATATATATATATATATATACATATATATATATATATATAATATAGAGAGAGATGTATATATATTCTGAGTGAGGCACATGTGTACACATGTATTGCAACAGGTGCCTGGTGACACAGGCATGGAGTGAACACCAGTGTCAAAACTGGAGTACCATACCCCATTTCAAATCACCTACACCAGTAACCACCAGATATGTAATTGGCTGCCCACCACTGCTTGTGCCAGGGGTGAACAGGGTCATAAATGTGTGCAACAGTCCCCCCAATGATAGTCAGTGGCACACTATTCCTGGAATACCTGCACATGGTATGTGTCAGCAGACATGGTGTATCAGCTATGGACATGTAGGTCAGTGTACCCCTCCACACCACACAATGGCTGCCACGGTATGTACCTCACATGACAGCTACAGATATGGAGAAGGACACAGTGACATGTACAACACTGTGACAATGCACCCAAACACATTACCAATGCACAGTGACTGACAACACCACAGAGTACGCACCTACTACCCACATAGAGGTTACCACTCCTGGATTTACATACTTAAGTCACACCCATGACAGATGTCCAACAACCATTGTAACACCATCCACAACCTAAATGACTGCTGTGTGTCATCCTTGACACCGCAGTAGAGAGCACATGGCGGAGGTACAGGTTCCTACCCACAGAATAAGACATACCCTGCAATAAACCACACAGCGTTAAGAAGCAAGACTCACCATGAGTACATGTCACACATACCCCTGCTGAATGTTAGTCAGATAGGTAATATGCCATATGAGTCACCCTGTGTAACTGACAGGAGCAGGTATCATCACATCACATGTGTCACAATGGTCAGGGTAGCAGAACAGTATGCTGCTGTAGTCCCAGGGGCAATAGCATGTTGTATTGTATTTTAATGTATTGTATTGTGTTGTATTGTACTGGTATGTAGAGGTGCCTCCTACGTGGAGTGGGACCACTGCTGCTGTACACCAGTGTACAGGTACATATCCTGTAGTCAGGCTAGTGTTACATAGCACCTCTATATGTGTGTTTAGCTCCTCTTGGAGTTGTAGCATGCAACCGGGGATACCATCAGGTCCCATTGATGCTGTGTTTTCTGCTTTTCTGAGGGCGGCTCTCACCTGGACATCTGTGATGACAGGGAGGTTACATTCAGCTGGGATAAGTATGTCTTAGTTTGGGGGAGAGGGAGGGGGGAAACTTGCACTGAACCTGTCTGCCACAATGTTGCCAATATCTGTGGGTTCAGTGAATTATTTGTTGTGTACTAGCTATGAGCATATTGGAGGGTTTCTGACCAGGTTTCTAACATAATTGAAGAAGGCCTTGTGGTTATCTTTAGTGTCCCCGGTGATTTCCCTCTCCAAGTTGCCCATGGATGTTTGTATGAGAGAAAATAGCTCTTTACTAGTGCTGATCAGACATGCCTTCCCTTTATGGAATTATGCTCTGTCTTGCAGTAGCTTCCATCTTTTGTTATACAATCTGTCTATGGCTGGGGTCCACCAGACAGGTTGCTTTCCCTTTGTGGAGAGTGTCTTGGTCTTGTATGGGATTGCATGATCCATGCATTCTCGGAGATGTCCGTAGAAATCATTTGTGAAGGAGTCAGCATTGTGGGTTGTGTCTTCCACTGGCCCAGTGGGCTTAAAGGATACCATCCCAGTGTTACAAAGTGTAAAGTTTGCATTTGAAAGGTTATTCACTATAGTCGTTTGTGCTGGTGGTGGAGGTGGGATATGTATATCCAGGGCAATTAGTTTGTGGTCAGATCACAGTAGTTGATGATGTACCCCATACAGTACCTCTGTACAAACCCCCAGAGTGAGAAGGTGCTTTGGACCTGAATCAGTGTTCTGACTGCTGGGGTTTGTTAGTATGTCGTATGGAGTGTGCCAGGTACTGTTGCACAGTTGTTGGCTGAGCACTGATACCTGGCCATTTACATGTGTATCCACCAATAGACAGACAGAAGCTATATATGTGAGATGTTGTATCACAACAGTTGAGTAGTATGTGTGCCAAATGCTGCTGACATATTTTGCTGATATGTTATTTCCTTTTTCAGGACCATGGCTCACCAGCGCAATCCAGCATACTCTGCAGCTTAGGATGAGGAAATACACCAGATCCTGGTGTGAGATTATGCAGTACTCTTTTCCCGCACCAGCCAGAATCAGCAGGAGAGGGCTGCACTGTGGCAAGACCTGGTCCGTCGGGTAAATGACATAGGCACGCATAATAGGACATATGAGCAGGTACGACATCACTGCAGTGATTTAATCAGAAATGTCCATCAGCGTGCGTCGGATATCCACAGGCAACAGGTTGCCACAGGTGGTGGGGTGGCTACACATCCCCCACTCAGACTGGAGGGACTACTCATAAGTGTTGTGGCTCCAGCCCACCAACAACAACAGCAGCAGACCTGCATTATGATGGAGGCTGGAGCCACACAGCACCAAGACTACGAGCGTGCAGGTAATATGCCATATGTATAGTTGACTGTTGTGTACACTGGTAGTTAATGCATGTGTGAGGTGTGTCCTTGGCTTGTAGCTGTTATCATAGTATTTAATGTGCAAGTGTGATATTCTCAATATCAGCAGCTGACCTGTGAAAGGCAACTGTTGTACTACTGCCCTTTATCATACTCAGTAACAATGGCACAGTTGTGCCCACTGACATTAATTTCCTCACTTCTGCAGGTCCCTCTGGTGTAACAGCAATGCAGCCTATCCATGCTGGTGAGTATGTATTAACAATACCTTTAATAGTCTTGATAGTAAAAGTAATATTAGGCTCACTTAGTAGTGCTCTATGTATGCATGCAGGTGTGTCTATGTCTGTGTGTTGATATCTCGCATATTGAGTAGTGTGCATGTGTGCACCTGTGCATGTGTGCATCACTGGTAACATTGTATAGACATTGTAAACTGTGTTTCCTGTTTCCCTCCCACAGGTTCTGGTGCTGCTCTGGTGTCATGCAGCAGGGAACCTGAATCAGGTGCCACGGGTACTGATAATGATGACATCTGTGTAATGGCACAGGAAGGTGTGCCAGGGTCCGTCATTGGTCAGCCAATTGACAGTACACAGCTGTCAACCCCATCAATGCGCACAGTCATCCTGCCAATACACCCTTTGTCACCAATGTCCATAGATGATGAACAGGATACAGTGGGCATTGACCAGGGTAATGTGGTATCTGTGGCACAGGCTTCCCCACACAGCAGCCATGGGCATGGCCCTGAGATGGTACCACACAGACAGATGTACAGGGGTTCTCGTGGGAGCATCCGTGAATGTACTACCCCTGTCAGACCTGCCCACAGAGGTCTTCCAACCTCAGCTATGTTTCGGGCTGTCATGCAGGCACAGTCACGTATGGAACGGACAGGGTCTGAGGGAGCTGACAGCATGTCGCACAGCCATGACTGACAGTATATGTGACATTGCGGCTGCCATCCGTAATTTCACCGATGTCATAGACTAACGTTGTGGGGACATATTAGATCAGTTCCACAACTACATGTCCATGAGCCAGGGCAATGGTGGACGGTTGAGGCGTAGACGTGGGCATATGCCAGCAGCAGCTGGCAGTCATCGCAGACGACAACAGGGCCACGGCTGCCCCCATAGTGCCAGCAGCAGCCCCAGCAATGCTGGGTCTGTGCTGTCCACAGACCACCCCAGGAGACCACGTGCACATGGCTCTGGACAGGTCCAACAGGGTTCTGTGTCCAGTCAATGAACACCTGCTTCTGATGACAGTACCCAGTCTGGATTGGTACCGGATACGGTCCGTAGCACCCCTGCAAGGCACAGGTACCGCATCCGTGGCCAGAGACACTGATCTGTATGACCTGGCAGGTAGTCTGTGGCTGTCCACAAACACTGGTATATGGCAGCCATGAGGTGGAACTGTGTGCATCCATACACACATGCGAATTGACAACACCTAGGGCTACCGCATACACGCACACACTGCATCAACATTGCCCCACCTTGTACTGCTGTCCCTCACCAACACACATACACATGCATGTCAATTGGTGGTATCAGTGGCAGACTCAGGCATACCAAGTTCACACCCTGTGCATATGATGAAACTGTGCCACCTCCTGCAATCTGTAACATCAGTGCAAGTACAGGTTAACATGTTGCTGATGCACAGGGTGACTACATAGGCGTGTAGTAATAGTGTCATGTTAACAGTACTGTGTGCTGATATAATTGTGTGTATATCCCAGCATGCCTGATGCAGTAAGGGTATGATTGTCTTGTACTGTTTTCTACACCCATGGTAAGTACCATAGTGTATCATCTGCACATGTTTGCATACTGGTGGTAAGGATGTCAACAGAAGGTCACATACATAGGTAGCACAGGGGATAAGGTAATGAAAGTATTGATACACAATGATGGACATGTAAACTGCAAGTGGCATGTTGCCCACACTGGACTCTGCAATGCGGATGTTTGAGGATGTTGATGTGTGCAGTACTACACGACTGGTACAGGACACAGGAGCACCCTAGCACTGCAAGCTCACATCTCATACCATGCTAGACAGCCCCAACACACAAATCTAACTGTCACAGGAGGGAGAGTCCCCATACATGTCAGGGATACTGTGGTGGCAGGACAGGTAGCATACATCCTACTAAGTATGGAACCACTGAGTGAAGGCTCAGTGTCTGTTATTTGACATGTGTATTACTGCAGGTATGAGCACCTGGGTTTCCATCCGGTTATTGCACATCCTGACGGTACATGGTCTGTACACTTGTGTGCGCTGAGACTGGACCCTGGCCATCTGACCTGTGCATTTCCATGTACATGTGTATAGTGCTTGCATATTTGCACGGTTACCTACTGGAAGTGGTACAGCTTGTTGTGCAATGGACTACATGCAGTCCTGCTTACTGTAGCTTTGTTTGCATGCATGTTTGCTTGCAGTTACCCTGGAACACTGATCCCACCTGCAATGCAGATTTACAGAGTTTCTGTGGACTCCTAGTGACATCTGCATAGCTTACTATATGTATGTCCATGTCTCACTTGACAGAATGTCACTGTTTGTCCTGTTCACATGTACGTTGCCTGTGACGCATTGCATATGACTTTCCTGGCATTTGACCACGTGAGCAGTCATATATGCCAGTGCTAACTAATCACAGGCACAACACCCTCACATACTCACCTTCTGTACCTTGTTCCCCATTGGCCCTATGTGCTGTTAATCACCATGGCAATCACAATACTATGATAGCATGTGCAAAGGTCACTTGTCAGTCACCTCTATGGTACAATTGTGGAATGTGCATGTCATGTGGCAATGTCACAGCTGCCACATGTACAGTCAACCATCTCCCCTACACATGGACGTACAACACATGTATGAGATGCAACCACATAGCCAAACTGGGGACTAAGCACTCTGAACCCAGTGCTGGCATAACCTGTAAGGTGGCATGAAATACTACAGTAACTACAATACCAGTCTAATGTAGACCTACACTGACAGCAATCCAAACACATGAACACACTGGGGCATTCGTGGAGCCTCAGAATAGCATCCTGCCTGAACAGCAGACACCTCTGCAGCTGGCACACAGGCATACATTGCTGGAACACAGCATGTGCAACACATAACACACATCCTGTGTGCCAAACAGTCATTTGTGTGCCAAACAGTCACAGCCTGTACGGCTAGACAACACACCTGCTACAGTTGTGTTGGGTACCTTTATTGTCCAGTACAGTGAGGTCCCGCTCACCAGGCTGGACAAGGTGAAGGTCCCAGTGATATGCCCGTGGGGCACTATGGTCCACCACATAACACAAGCATACAGGTCAGTCAGAGGTATGGACACATGACTCGGTCATTGTCCGTGCCACTATGGCTGACCTGTGATGCACCTCCCTGGACTACATGATAGGGGACATAGAAGGGCTCTCGAGCATGTGGCACAGGCTGGTATGACCCTGACCTTGGTTGGCATCATACCCTCACCAAGAATGCTGATGAATTACTGTAGCTACAACACCCTAGCTGAAAGGTTCCTAGCATGTAGTCACTGCATTGCTATGGAACAACTTGTTACCACTCCCACAACAGGTGAAAACATGCAGCACCTATTCATCAACAACATGTAGACTATATGCCCCAGACCAGATGTGTACCCCTCGCTGCTAGGATGATACCATATACAACTCGCACTGTATATACACATACCACATGCAGCACCTGCACAGAAAGCCACAGTCATAATGTTATCCAGTGCAAATACCATGTATTCACATGTGGCAGGCGTCAGGCATGGGAACTATTGAAGGTCACAGGTATATGTGTATTTGGCACACACATACATCATCTGTGTGCATTGCCATTACTGGTTTAATCAATGTCATGCACAACCTACACACATGGGCATTCTGTGCGACAAAAACACACGTGGCATGTGTGGAATTCAAAGCCATAACTAACTGTGCTATGACAGTAGTGAGAGATGCAGTAGCAGAGCGTGATAGTTGCATTACTGGGAGATTTGCCGTCTTCTGCTGTACTTGTAGGGTGCTGACATCATCTCTGTGTAGAGATTGGAATATGCAGCAGCTGGTGTGTTGTGTGAGAGAACTGACCCTTTTGGCAACCAGTACATGTAATTGCACACACCCTACTTCCACCCCACACACACACACACACACACACACACACACACACACACACACACACACACACACACACACACACACACTTGCCATTTGCAGGATTCAAACCCCTACCTAACTGTTATGACACTCAAGACGGACGCATTAGCAGAGCGCGCTATTCGCATTACTGGGAGGTTTCCCTTCTCCTGCTGTACTTATAGGGTGCTGACATCAGTGTTTAGAAAGGGGAATGTTCTGCTAATTGCCAAAAGGGACATTTCTCTCACACAGAATTGCACACACTAACCCCCCTCACCCAAACGCACACACTTGCCATTTGCAGGATTCAAACCCCTACCTAACTATATTATGACACTTGAGGGAGACTCATTAGCAGAGTGCACTATCTGAATTACTGTGCATCTGTTCTGCACCTGCAGCATTTATAGGGTGCTGACATCATTATTTATACAGAGGTATGTACATCTATTACTACCTGTCAGGTGGGGGATAGCATATATATGCATTTGCAGCCACCTACTTCAGGGTCAGATATGCACATCAGCACTGGCAGGTTATGTTTTATACCATGCTTTGTGACCACAGGACCTGTAACGCACAACACAACCAGTTCAGACCACCCCTCCCACATCCGGGACACACTTTGCTTCCCTGGGAACAGTGCCAAGATATGAAGGTGTTCACATACACCATGCCAGTTAACGGAAGTACTCTGGCCTCTACAACATTACCCTACAGCCACTTCAATTTGTGAGTCCGTGTGCTATGGCAAGACCACTCCCCACAGCCACAAGGGGGAATACATATTGCACCTGACCATCTGCAACATGGGTACTCACTGTTCCACACCAGAGGCAGACCACCATTGTTGATATCTTACCATACCCACCTTTCCCTGGACATACATATCCCATCCCCACCCCCAGGCAAGGTTGTCACTGCAAACAGTGTATTTATCAAAAGCAGACTTTGCACTTGTGAAGACTGGGGTGGAAGACTTCAAAGGACCCATGCTGGGGGAGTATACAGGCCACTCTGCATAACCCTTGACAATTGCATTCTATGAGCATGTGGAAGGTTTGCATTGATCATGCTATCCCAAATATGCCCATGACTCCTCCACAACAGGACACCCTGTCAGGTGTACACCAGCCATATATGAGCTGTCCAACAGATGGAGTGAACTAATACATTGCAGAGCAGTAGCCCCAGAGGGAGGACATCTCAACTGGCACGACACTTCAATCCTTCATAATCGTCATGACAACGTGTTGATAGTGAAATTGTCCAGACACTGCAGTTAAGGCTCCCCTCAGTCTGTTATTGATGCCCACTTACTGTTAGAGGTCCTCACCAACCCTCTTCCAGCACACACCAACAACATGGATGTGGCATAGCAAATTCAACCCCTGGAATCTCCACTGTGTCCCTGCTTGACGGAGGCACAGCACACTAGCCTCAAACGGTGCCTTATGTGACCTACTTTACAGTGGCACAGTAGCCTACTGTACTGGGGATGCAGACGCCAAGCACACTCTGGCTAAGCTTTCATTCCCTAGGTCAAACAGCCTAGTATTGTCCTCTACACCCATATGTTTAATTGTCAGATGCACAATATTTGTTGCTGATATTTGCAGGTCTTTATTGTCATAGCATTCCCTGTTTCTATGAACAACTTGTGCATCTGTGGAAGATGTTTGAATATGAGAGGGATCCACTATATCACTTATGTCTCTAGTCATTTAACTGTGTACACTGGGCAGATTGCTGTAATGTGGTTGGTTCCTGGAATAACACGTACAAATACCAGATGTGTGGCCAACTGCTAAACTGAGATATGGCCTGTGTGAGCATGCCCAGTTCAGCCTTTCCATGGCATGTTGTCTGACATATGTCTCATTTATCAAAGTGTGCGAGCATGCCCAGTGTGAGCTTTCCATATGTTGAACTCTGCAGTCCACCACATTTGTGGATGTGTGAACTTCAACAATATCTCACGTTTATGGTTGTGTGTTGGGTGTCATGTTGTGTAGTTACTGGCCAACTGCTTCGTGTCTGAACAAAACAGGGATTATACTGTGCCTACAGGGTTTGAATGGGATACTTTGCATACAGTTGTCAACATCCTTTCATACTGACCTAACACTGTAGTACCATATAGTGTACTGGTTCAGTACTTTCACTGTCGTGGACAGTATCCTGGGCTTTAGTCCTATCACTGCTTTCATAGTGAGCACAACAGACAGTTGTGCACATATGACCATGTTGCATTATGTTCAGATATGGACTACTTAAACCAGGCTTGTCCAACATTGGTAGTGTATTACACAACTTAGGTGGACATTGGCAAACACTAGCGATGTGCCTTAGGCCATTTCTAATGCTAGTCAGAGTGTGTTTGTCCTTCGACACACATTGTAACTGGAGTTTGCCATGACATATGTCATGGTTAGTATACCGTGCCTCAGTCTACCTGTGACATACCAGTGATACCCAGGGCAAACCTACTATCTCCCATCCACTCATCAAGATTCTTCTTGAGGAGAGTCGCTGGGTGACTCTCTGGCTAACCTGTACTGGGAGTTTACTCAAGAGTGGGGGTGGCTTCTGTGTTATGGATCATTCAGTACAGCTTGTCCTATGTATGTCAGTGCTGGGGTTCAGGTCTCTCATGTGCATAGCTCACTGCCATTCAGATTGTACAAGGTGCAGCACGTTCATTGATTCCAGCTTGGACATGGCTTTATACATCAGGCACAGCTTGCCTCTGGGTGGGCAGTATGGCAGTGTGTGGAGCTGCAGTTTGTTTAATCAGGCAACACATGGCATCTGTTCAAGCTCTTTGATACTCCTGGTGAGGTACTTTTGGGGTCTTTCCAGTTGATGGAGGTGTCTGCTGCGGTACATCCCACAGGGGCCATTGTAGTCAATTGTGACGCTGATGAAGGATGACTGCAGAGCCACAATGACCTCCCCTGATCTAGATCTGACTACCTTCATGATTAGGTGGGGTATATGGTATGTTTCTGTAACCACTACAGCCACATGCTTGTTCAATGCAAGATATCTATCAACTTGTCTCCCCAGGTCTCTTATTACATCTTAAGTACTTAATGGGTTAACACCTATGTGGTAATTGGTGAGCACTTACTGTATATCCACAGGGGTTGACTCTACACTTTTCTGCAATTAGCTTGCTGACATGGCTATGGCACCAGTTGTTTGTTTCTATGTTGCCCTTTTGTGGGATGCTTGTGTCAGCTGGAGGATCAGATATGGTGGCCAGTTTGTAATCCTCTGCAAACTTGTTCAGACACGGTCCTTCCATGTTGGCCTGTACCTATGGGGCATGTATACCAAACAAGGGAGGTCCCAGGACCGAGCCTTGTGGGATGCCAGTTGTATCTGGTTTGTAGTCTGACATGGCTGCAGCATTTCTGACCATGTCAGTTCTGTCCTTGGTCTGGTTTGCAACCCCTATACTGACATGGGAGTTTATATTTAAGCTGGTGAGCTTATCTATAATGAACACGTGGGGTATTGTATGGAAGCCTTTTGCAAGGTCCAGCTAGGCTGTGTGGACCACATTCCCCTCATCAATGACCTTAATGACTGTTTCAAATGATTAAGGGGCAGGATCTGCACTTAAAAAAGCCACACTGGGTAGGGTCCAGTGTCAGTAGGTCCCCAATACCTTTTGAGTGAGGTACATGCTGATCTTTTCCATAGCTTTGCAGACCAAGCTTGTCAGCATTCTGGGGTGGTAGTTTGCAGTATCCATTCAGGCAACACCTTTGTGGAGAAGGACCACTGTTGTTGTACACTGCTCTTTGGGTACATATCCTGTGGTAAGGCTAACCTTGAACAGTAGTGTTATTTGGCATTCCATTCTTCTTGGAGTCCATGTTGGACTCAACCCATGACACTATCTCATACCATTGATGCTGTGTGTTTTGCTTTGTAGATGCTGGCTGTTACCTCAGCATCTGCAATGTCAGGGGGCCAGCACTCTGCTGGGATAGATATTTTGCATTTTTTTTGGGGGGGCGGGGGTTGCACTGCACCTGTCAGGTTGGATGTTGGCAATATGTGTGTGTGTTTGGTATGTTGTTTGTAATATTTGAGTGATTCAGAGAATATCTGTGACTTCCCAACAAGGTTCCTACCATCAGTTAAGAAAGCCTTGTGATTATCCTTAGTGTTCTGTACAATTTGTATCTTCATAGGTTCATACTAGGCTATCCACCCTAGGGCATTTATAAGCCTAGCCAGAGTATGTAGCTTTCGCCACCCCTTGATATGTGGATATTATGGCCATTTATGATTTACTTTACTGTGCCACTGTCTGGATGTGACGCAGTGAAGACCCCCCAGTGTACATCTACGATCATCCATCCACTTGGCAAAATTCCTGTTGAAGAGAGTCGGTGAGGGGCTCTGCCTAACATGCAGTGGGATTCCGTTCCAGGATGTAGGGAGCCTCTGGGTTATGTATCTGTCCCTCCAGCACATCCTATTTCATTATGTGTTGAGGTTGACATCTCTCACAGCTCCGATGGATTTGGGTTTTCTGGGGTGGAGCATGTCCATTACTCCTGTGTTGGACATGGCCTTGTACAACAGGCATGCAATGCCTCTGCATAGGCAGTATGTGACTGCATACAGCTGGGGTGTCTACAGCCAGGCAGGATATGACAAATATTTAGGACCCTTTATCCTCTTGGTGAGGTACCTTTGAGGTCTTTCTAACTGCTGCAGGTGTCGGGTAAGGTACATCCCAAATGAGGCATTGTACTAGATTATGGGTCTGATAAGAGAACAGTATAGGGGCACACTGACCTCTGTTGACGTAGATGTGAATCCTTTCATGATACGGTGTCCAATATAAACAGTCTTCCTAGCCACGTTGGTAATGTGTGTGTCACATGACAGGTTACTGTCCACTTGTGTCCCTAGTTCCCTGATTACTCCTTCCATACATAATGGATTACCACCTATGTGGTAATTTGTGAGTATCTTGTTTGGTATTTGGTGAGACATTCATACTGTCCAGCGTCTTCAGGACGGCTGAGTGGGGTTCCTGTGTGTGTGTGTTCTGTAGCATGCTACAGACTGTACAGCAGTTTTGCCTATGTTTAGTTGCACATGGGTGGTCTCCAATGCTTCATGCATTGTCAGTTACCTGGACGTGTGGGTGTCTGTGCTGAATATGGATACTGCCCCTCCTTTTATGTTTTGGTCCTGGTTTTGGGGCTATAACGCATGATATGAGGTATAACCTGGTAGTGCTGGTGTGCTGTCAGGAGCCTTGCTGCAGGTTTCCATCACTGCACGGACATCAATGTTCTCCATACTGGAGAGGGCCTCGGGAGCATGCATGTTGAGGTTTACACGTCTGGCATTGGGCAGCATTACCCTTATGTTTCTTTCCACTTATGTTTTCTAGGGAGGTGGGTTAGTCTTTTCAGCCTTGCCTACGAAAGGCTCTGTGGAGGTGGCAAAAGCCTTATCCAATATCCAGATGCCCAGGGGTAACAGGTGCAAGCCATCCCTGGCACAGCAGCGTGGCTTGTCAAGCATGATATCCCAAGCAGACAGACATTGGATCCCCTTGGAATGACACCAGTAATTGTGCCACTTGTTAAAGCTGATCATTCTGTGTTTGAACTGTGGCATCATTCTTGATGAGAGTAGGATGCTGCACACGGTCAGTGTCATACCGCTTGGACTACATACTCAGAGCTCATCTATGTCCCTTTTCATGTAGTCCGGGGAGGTACATCTCAGGTCATTCACGCCAGCATGGACAATGACTGCATCATATTTCTAATTGCTTGCGTACTTGTGTTGTGGCGTATTGTAGCAGCCTACAGGCAGCTTACTGTACTCTTTCCCTTGTTCAGTCTGGTGAGTGGGACAGCAGTGTATCCGACTATGGAGTCACCTATTAAAACTGTATCAGGCATGTTGTTTCTCCTTCTGGCCTGTGACTGTTTGGCACACCAGCTTTGTGTACTATGTGTTGCATGTGCTATGTTTGGAGGTAGTGGTTGCTTGGGTGTCTGCTTTGGAGGCCTCTGTTGATGTGGTCTGTTTGTAATTAGGGCCTCCGGGAATGTTTTTCTGTGTTTATCTTTGGTTTGCAGTTGTGATAGGTCTATGTGAGACTGGGTTTGTGGTGTGTGTGGTTACCTTCTCTTCCTGACAAGTTTTGACAGTACTGAGTTGAGAGAGCTCAGCCTCCGGTTTGGATAAATGGTTGCTTCTCTCACATATATTTGTATTACTTGGGGGGAGGTGAGGGTTGTTTGTGTACATGGGGCAGGTGTAACATTGCCTCAAGATTCACAGATTCAACTTGTTGTAGCTGGCCTTAGTGGATTGTATGAGTGGACATATTTTATTGCCATACTACTGATCAGTGATTACTTCCCTTTTTATGTTTGCTCTATCATGTAGTAGCTTCCTCATTCTTTTGCATGGTTTGGTAAAGGCTGGATTCCACCATGCCAGATGCCTGCGTGTATGGCATTGTGTCTTGGTTTTATTTGGGATTGCATAATCCATGCATTCCTGGCAGTGTTTATGGAATGCCTGTATAACAGGTTCTGAGGTGTGGCCCATATTTTGCACCTGCACAGGGCCTTTAATGGATTCCACATCAGTTTGGAGGAGTGCAACTTTTGCTTTACACATGTTTTTCACTGTGGTTTTCTGGCCAGGGACTGTGGTCAGGATGTGTATATCCAGTGTGATTACTCTATGGTCTGGTCTTACCAGTGAGGGATACACTTCTCATCTTGCCATCCAGTACCCATGTTGCTGATTATCACATCCAGTATGCTTACACCTCTTGTGGGAGTCGTACGTTGTTCCTGGGCATTTTGGTTTATGGATTCTAGGCCCTTTTGTCCTACAGTGTTGGAGCTAGAATAATGCTCCCAGTCTGTTTGGGTATTTTCAGTTACCCAATATAATGTGGTTTGGAGGGCTTGATATATTCATGTATTCCAACATAGGCCAAGTGCAGTTTCTGGTGTTACGATGGTAGTCTGTAGCAGGCTATAAACTGGGAGGCAGTTTTAGCCACTGTTACTTGATCATGGCTAGTCCATGCTGCTTCTTGTTGTGGTACCAACATGGGGGTGTGGTTATCCTTGACCATTATTGCTAGTCACCCTCCTTTTGTAGCTTGTTCCATGTTTTGAGTCTGTATAGCACAGTATGAGGTGTAACCTGGTAGTGTTATGGTGCTGTTGTGAGCCTTGACCCAGTTTTCTGTTACATGACAGATATCAACATTCTCCATACTGGGGGAGTTTAGACTGCATGCATCTTGCTGTTAAGACTTCTGGCATTGTGTAGCATTACATCTAGGTTCTTATCCCTTGTGATACCTATGGAGGTGGGTTTGTGTTTTGAGCCTTACCTATTCAAGGCACGCTGTGGGTAACGGCCTTTGCCAGTATCCATAAGGCCAGGGCTGATAGGTGCACGCCAGCCCTAGCAGGTGGAGCATCATGTCATGCTCAGCATGTCATCCCAGGCTGGCACACATTGAATCCCCTTTGACTAACCGCAATACTTCAGCCAATTATTGCAATTGATCATCTCATCGTCATATTGTGGCATTATGCTTGGTGAGGGTAGGATGTTACTCGGGGTCATCAAGTTTGCATATACTACATGGTGTTACATTGCTTAACACATGGCATTCATGCCTCAGGTGGTGCTGCAGGGCTGCCTCTGTCGGATGCACATACTACACTCCCTGTACATGTTCGAGAGCAGGTTATGTCATTTTAGGCATCCCTGTTATATGAGTGAGTCAGAGAGGGGTATAATTCCCAGGGTTCCTACTGAGCCAGTGTATGTGCTTTGCATTGCCTCTTTGCTAAGGCCAGGGCATACTGGGCATGTCTCCTTCTGCCTACTGGGGCAGGCTCAGGTTGTTCCTCCTCAGAGTCGCGCACTGCCTGTGATGGCCTTGGCAATGGTGGGGGGCTGTTTGGCCCGGCCCTATGCTGGTCCTGCTGCAGCTGTTTTCGCAAGATCATATTATGTAGCATAGCACGTACCATGACAATTTGGGTACATGTAGTTGGTGAGTACTGCAAGGCTCCACAAGATGTGTCCAGACACCGGAACCATGACTTGAGCAGACCAAACACACGCTTTATTACATTACGTGTTTGTGCGTGTGCCTCATTATGGCGTTCCTCTTCAGGTGTGTGTGCGTTTCTGATGGGTGTCATCAGCCACGGCTCCAGTGCATAACCTGCATCCCCCACTAGGTGTCCATGTGGGATGTCCCCATTGGAAAATGCCAGATATGGGAATCATGGTAGCTCCCAGGGTAGCCAGCACACACATTCATTATTATGCCCTGATGTAACACGACCTGGCACACACGACCTGGCAGTTGGAGGGGAAGCCCTTTCAGTTAATGTAAGCCCTACCCAGCTCACCGGCTGGTGCTTTGTTAAAATGTAGGCCCTACCCTGCTCACCGGCTGGTGTTTTGATGCATATGTGCGTGCAGTCTATTGCACCCACTACCTCAGGGTATTCTGCTATTTGCTGGAAGAGACGCATATTGCTGGCCAATACCTCACGGGCATTGGGGAAATATACATGATCACCGACATGTGCTGACATGGCATCCAGGAACTGGTGCAGTACCCTGGAGGCTGATGCCTGTGATATCCCCATCATATCACCAGTTGGTCTCTGAAAGGTACCTGTTGCTAGTATTCTTAGGCCAACACATACCTTGGTTTCCACTGGGATGGGTTCCCCTCTGTTGGTTCTGTGTGTGAGGCGTGGCCTGCACAGCTCAACAATTTGCTGCAGGAGGTCTCTGTCCACTCTATAGCGCTCCACTATCTCCAGCTCATGTAACCCGTGGTAGGTGACCCTGGGCCTGTACACTCTTCTCCGTCTCCTCACTGTGGGTTGTCTGGCACCATTTGCATTGGCACCACCCTCAGCAAGTCGCCTATGTCTCCTTATGACAGCTATAGCAGCCCCTAGCATTTCTGCTCAGATTCAGCTTTTTCAGTTTTCACTTCTAATAGCTTACTCCTGTCTTGCTGTGTCTCTTGAGAGAAACATCCTGCACTGCTGTTTGCAGAGTATTAAGTGCTTGGCTGGGCTACTATTCTGCCTGTGTAATTGCCTGCTTCTAATTGTTTTCATCTGCTAGCTCCAGCAGTATTCCCTGCTAGCTTCCTACTAATTCTGTTGCTTCCTTTTTCCTCTCTGTTTCCTCAGGGAGGAGCAACACGCATACCAGCAGAAACACGCTCACAGTGGCTTACATGCACGCACACATGCTTAGACGGTTTAGAATCTTCTTATTCAGGTTACAACACGTGCACACCAGCACAAACAGTCTTACAAGTTTTCCAACAGGCTCCCACATGCTCAGTCTGCCTTACACACGCTCACACTGCCCTACTCGTGCCTCATGGCGCGCACACACATGCACGCCTAGCAAGAAACTTTGGTGTAAGAAACAGTGTCCACCTTCCATTTCTTGACTTTCCCATGCTTATCTGTGGGACTCCTCTTTCCATGATGTGTCTGACATCTGTCATGTAACACTGACCTCCAATGAACTGCGTTTCTTTCTGCCATTCCCCCCTGTGATGTCACCTATCTCCTACTCTGTTCCTCCCCCTTATGTAACTCTTACACTACTCAGAATGTGCTCATTTGCTATGTGACAGTGGGATTCAATATCCTAACACTCATTTACATCAGATAGCGTACTAATGCGTAGTTACATGTCTTAGACTCAGCTTCCCCCCCTTAGCAACCACTAAACGGTGGCCATGTTGTTTTTGGTCTGCTGGTCCCTGCATTGTAAATCCATATATTGCATAAAACCCACATTGGGTTTATAGCCTTCATTTTTTTGTTTTCTTAGCGCAGCCCATTTGCGCGGGGCTGCGCTGCGTTTAAAAAAAAATTTTTTCTCAATTTTGCATCGGGGTACCTTGCCAGTGGCCACATATTTGGCCATTGGCATGCTGTCTGACACATATGCACCCTTTATTTGGAGCTGACATGGCTCCATTGTGTTTGCAGAAATGTACTCAGTTGTCAACTGAGTACATTTCTGCAGCTAAAACGGCTCTTACACGGGCTGGTTTGGGCTTCGTGGATCACTAATCTACCTCATTTGCATGCCTTTCGGCTGCAAGTGAGGTGATTAGCATATCAACGCCCACTCCGTGTAAGAGATGTTTTAGCTGGTCTAGGTGACCCTGGGCCTGTACACTCTTCTCCGTCTCCTCACTGTGGGTTGTCTTCTTACACGGAATTTAGGGCTGTTCCTGGATCGCGAGGGCTGCATGGAGTCTTACACTAAAACTCCGTGCAAGCCTTTGTGAATCCTGCCCATTGTTTTTCTACAGGAAATGCATCTACCGACTGAAGATCTAAATAGACTGCTGTTAAAAAAAAAAAAAAAATGTAATTTTAGCAGGTTCCTATTTTTGTTCAAAAAGGAGAGGTATTCTTATTCTCTGGAAAAACACATTAGGATTACCCAAGAGAGTGGATTCTTATTCTGATAAGAATGGTATGTTGGAATTGGTGGTAACAGAAATTAATAAAAATATTAGACATTTTACCTACAGGATTCCTGGGATTGGTACTAAAAATGCAAAGAAATACTTGCATACTATAACACAATATTCAAAAGGAGAATCATTGATAGCTGGCAATTTTAACTGGGTTTTTATCAAAGACACAAAAAAAAAAAAAAAAAAAATATATATATATATATATATATATATATATATATATATATATATATAATTACATAAATCTGTCCACAGATGGAAACATTCATGAAAGCTTGTAAAGAAGATAAATATAATCCCTTGGATTCAATAATCTTCCATGCAGGACTAACTTAATAATGCACAGAAGTGCCCATGTAGGAGAAGGACGGCAGTGCGTCATGCATAATAATCAAGGTGCACTGCCCAAGCGCCTAGGGTTACACGGAGCATCTATGAGTGCAGGGGGCGTGTCTGAGAGCAGAGCTCTCAGAATAAACTTGCCCATGCAATGTAGAACAGCAGAAAGTGGAAATCGGTGAGACCACTCATTGGTGTCCACATATCTCCACCAACAGTCCCCCATGTGTACAACAAAAGGACATTAAAATCAAAAGAAGAAACCCCTTTATTTTTTTTTTTTAAATCCGAGTACAGCTAACCATAGGTGCTTGGGTGTGCCCATTGCATAGCTACAGTTAAAAACAGCTTAAAAGGCTGAAGAGGATAAGGAGGAAGATATATGCAAATGAAGCAACACAGCAATAATGTAGTGGGCAGAGCATTCACCTAACAAGCAGGTATTCCCAGTTCAAGTCCCACTGCAGCACAGTCTATTTTGCATGGCAAAGCATGGTATAACCAATATTTTTATTGCAAAACCCAATAAATAACATATATTTCTGAACTGGAGTACTGCAGGAAATTTACATGTGAAGAGTAAGTGTCATAATGAATATGGTAGTAGTAAGCAGGTGTAAGCACAGATGCACAGTAGTAAGCATATGTAAGCACTAGTAAGTGTGTGTGTGTGGGGGTAAGCACTGCCTACACAAATTAAACAACGTAGAAGCTAACTGAGTGTAGGAAACTAACCTGAAATAAGCAGTGCTTCCCACCATGCAAACCCACTTACAACTTCTTTAAAGTGCTTTAATCACTCTGTGTCCAATGGGCCTTGCTCTGCCCAGCAGCAAAATAAACAGCCATGCAGGTCTCAAACCCAGGACCCTATACACCACACTCCCAGTAGCTATCCACCAAGCCATCACAGAAGTACAGAAGAATGAGGTAGTAGTAAATGTCCTCACCATAGTGTAACCAAACTGAACCTGTGAAAGGCATCAGTATACAGTCATATGTGCCATAACCGACTATATAACATAAATATGTGAACTGGAGTACAGCAGTAAGCCCAGAAGTGAGGTGCACTTGTAATAGTGTTGAAGTCTAAAACACGAGGACCCCACAGAGTATATGTACACATCAATCAGGGATACCAGGCATACATATAAGGTGTAATGAATAATAACACAATGCCAAAAAAGCATTTATAATGAATGC
Organism: Protopterus annectens; assembly: GCF_019279795.1. NCBI lineage: Eukaryota > Metazoa > Chordata > Ceratodontiformes > Protopteridae > Protopterus > Protopterus annectens. Next base: position 92,973,711 of record NC_056749.1, read on the forward strand.
CTACTGTAGGCAACACCAAACATTGCACAGGCAAGCTTAGGAGTTGTGAGCAATGTGTATACCGGCTAACTCTTTGTACCCAGTGCTCTACCCCTTTAAACAATGCCAACCTTAGGTAAGCAGGTTTACCCATAGCTTAGCCTTTTCAAAACCGGCCAATCATGGAAAAGTGTGGGAAATTGGCCCTACTTAAACCCAAGAGGCGGGAATACAGCTCATAACTGGTTGTAGCTTTCCCTTGCAGGCACTATGGCAGTAAGGGGAGAAGGAGTGCACTTCCGCACACAGTGCTGGTGCATCCAGGAGTCCAAGATCATGGCTGGACTCCTAGTTAAAGACCATGCAGAGAGACTGCTGCAGGGCCAGTACCAGGTCTACTAATATAAGGCAGAGGCCTGGGACCATCTCACCCATGACCTCACCAGTGCCACTGGCATACCCTGAACTGGTGAGCCGGTCAGGCACCACTATGCCGACCTGAAGTGGTGGAAGGGGGACCTCTTGGAAGAGTGGCTCCAAGAGGCTAGAACATCAGGGGATGTCCCGGCCATGTGCAAGTATCACTCCACTACCTGTTTAATAATTGCCAGCTGAGGTATATCATGGATAGGTATGGCTAAATATTCCTCTTATGTCCCCCTCAGTTGCAATGAAGTGAGCCGTGAACCAGGAGGCCCACTTCTGCTGCCTGGCATGGTTGCGATGCAAGGCAGGTCAGTAATACTCATGCTTTTACTGTCATAGGAAATAAAAATAAAAGTAGTAGTAAAGTAATTGCTAGTATAAAACCTGTATTGTTCAAGACGAGTACTGCATACACTAGAGAATATGGCAGGAAGAGTCTCTTATTGTTAGTATGGCAATAAAAGTGTAATACCCTGACAAAACCGGTCTAACTGCTGGACTATATGTGTATATTCTGTTATCATATGTTAATGTAGATTTGCAATCACCTAATAGTACTGTAGTATTGAGCACTGTTACCCACACCATGCACCATAACATGAATGTGTAGGAATGCCATTATATGACAGGTGTAATCCCCGGAGGCCATTTAGTACAACTGAGAGACGCGTAGACATTAAACAGGAGAAATGCAGACAAAACCTGAATAGCACATGCAACTGAGAAGTGAACTATTGTTTTATTAGCACACATAGCCACAGTTTGAATCCTGCTAGTGGTAGTAGTCTGCATACAGAATTATACAACACAAATGTACAGATATGTCCAGACTGTCTATTAAAGTGGCCCATATCTAATGCTTATCAATCCGTCCCCCTGGGAAATCAGTGGGATGATCCCAGATGTATAGGCAGCAAACAGGAAATACAACTGATGGACACACATCTATGACAACAAACCTGGCACACTAGCAACCCCAATACCTTACGTGACTAAGAAGCCACGTATTTCCCATTTACACCGCAACCTGTTAAGCTGTGGTCAGAGTGTGTACAGTAACAGAGTGAGATATATGTGCATAGTACTAATGTGTAATCTGGAACCTTGTGTGGAAACAGTCAGGTAGTGCTAACAAACATTGGTCCTACAGGTACGTTGGATATGAACATTGTGCTGTGAAATACAGATCAATATAACCTGTACTGGTATTGTCCACCCTGGTATTGTAGGGGATTGCGAGTGTTGCAGTTTCTCTGAATAATAAAGTATCACTGGTCACTGTCGCCCACACTGTGCTAACATGATATAACTGTGTAGGAAAGCATGTATATGTGTCGGGTCATTAAAGGTGGAAGAGGGCAATATTCTAGATATGTCCAGGCATACCAGCATGTGGTCAGCACATGGCCAGAGACTGTGCAGAAAGAGTTGGATAGCAAAGTGCAAAACATCAACCCAGAATCTGGCCATATGTGTACAAACAGGTAGTGTTAACAAACATGTCCTTCACAGATTTACCAGGTAAGGGGTGTATACTGCAGGTAAAACCGGTTCATGTGTAATGATGCTGACAGCCATACCAGTGTCCAATATAGGTCTATAGGGTAGTGTAGTAAGACTTGTAATGTACAGATAATAGCACGGACTAGGAAAGTATTGTGGAGTACAGGAATACACTACTTGTTAATTGACATCTTTCTCTCCCCCCACCTTATCTCCAAGAATAATCAACATACCCACCCCATCTGGTATGTACTGACTCTGATAATGGCCAATCATTTGATAAATATTCTAATAGTTCCCATGCATGTGCCATATTGAATTGCTCCAACATTGTTGGCATAGTGCCATCAACGTACCTGTATGCTGTTCTTATTACCACTGTGGTTACATATATGCATGTGTTCTGTTTGCTATGCAACTGTTGCGTATCAGGTGTCTGGGTTAATGGGAATATCTATGCATGCCATTGTACCTAACCCTGGAATGTGAATATTACTAACCCATATTTGATGTAGAAATAGCACTCTTGGGAAGGCAGGTCCCAGCAGACCCACCTGTCCCACCTCAGCTAGCCGAGGCACCAGCATGTATGGGGCCCAACCCTGCACCTCCCTTTCCGTTGGTCCTGCACCACCTTTGGGTGGAACTGCCTCAGGGGATAGGGCTCGCCCTTCTGGGAGTGGGTGCGGACAGGCACCTGTCACCCATAGTCAGGTCGAGGTCGTGGTGCATTGAGCGATCAACACCCCGGTCGGTGATCTTCTATGCCAGCTTGAGGGCCACATGTCGTGATTAGTCAGCCTGGCTCTGCGGCTCAGCCCCCAACACAGCCACCTATGGGGCTGTGAAGGTGCAGTGGTGACTGCCCATGGGTGGGGACCTCAGTCCCACTGTTACCACTAGGGGGCTTGTGGGCTTTTGATATCCCAACACCTCTCCCCATCAAGGTGTTTACCTCCCCCATGTGTCATATACCACACCTGTGTGTGTC